>NC_133123.1:95833298-96133298 GCF_033568475.1 Henckelia pumila | reverse complement strand
AAATCACATACTTGCATTTACACTTGTTCTAGCATGAGGAACTTGTGTCTTGTTTGATTGTATTGGCTTTTGTTAAATGACTTATGTGTTATATTTATGTTATGCATTCATCTTGAGCCAATCTTGTTTTCAGCGGGCAGAACCGCCCTTTTTGTTTAGACGTTTGGGAACTATGATTGAGTGGCCTAGGTTGTAGTATTTCGCCTAGTGCTAGCATACTCATTATGGTTGCTCAAAGTCTAGAGGAGTGGGATACGTGGCACCACCTCGATTGGGAGGGTCGATGAGTTGTTACGTGATCTTATCCTCGGGATCCCAAAAGCACAGCAGCAATCCCTCGTTTATCAGATTGATATCCCGGTTTAAAAGACATGCATTCATTACGTTGTTATTAATTTAATTGTTGTATTTAAAGCATGATGATTTTTGTATAAATTGTTATGTTGCTTTTACTGGGAATGTTGTTCTCACCGGTTATCCGGCTGTTGCTTTGTTTTGTATGTGTACTTGGCAACAGGTGGGGCAGGATCAAGTCAGAAGAGGCATGGTTAGCTCCAAGAGAAAGTTGTAGCAGTGAGACTCGGTTTAGAAGTCGTGTCAGCATGTCTACCTAGTGTTGTTAGAACATGTTTAGATATCGAACTTCGTTATTATGTTTTATTGACATGCAAGCTTTGTCGAGTTGTTATCGTGGCATGTTCTATTTTGGAGTAGTTGTTAAACTCTAGAACTTCATGTATTAATCGGAGGAACTGCATTTATAATGTATGTGTTGATTTGGATTGCATTGGAATAGTTTTAGATGGAGTTGCAAGCATGTTTTCTGCTGTTCTGTTTCTGCTGTAGGGGGGCGCCCGAGCTGCAATTTTTAGCAGCCCGAGCGCACCCCACCCCGAGACCAGTAGCGCCTCTGTCCAGGGCGCGCTCGAGCGGCGGTTTTTGGCCGCCCGAGCGCGGCCCTCTTTAAAATTTTTTTTTTTCCTTGCTTTGCTTTTAGTTCTTAGATCTTGGATGCTTAATTATTGTTTACTCCTTAATTAGATGTTTAGAACCGAGGTCTCACATTAAGTGGTATCAGAGCGTTAAGATTCTTGGTTGAACTAGAGTGAGCGGGTAGATCGAGTCTGCGTGTATTGGCTCCTCGCATGTGTTTGAATTATTTTAACTGTGTACTTAATTCCATGCGAGCATGCTTTATTATTGAGAGTTATTGAATTACATGGTTTTGTGATTTAATTTATAAAGCATGATCTACTTGAAATATAACTGTTTCTGTTATCGACTGGTATCCGGTATTCCAAGCGGTTGTAAGGGCACTGATTGTAGCGATTGAAATATCTCGTGTCCTAACCTTTGATTATCAGATGGGTCCTCGTCGAGTGATAAACAGAAACACTCCGCCAGTTATCCCTACGACTGAGCAAGCTAGCACTGAAGTTGATCAGTTGGATGCTTCAGCGACTCCTATGGAAACCTTGCTGAAGAGGTTTCAGTCGTTCAATCTGCCGTTGTTGATGGGTTTAGAAAATCCAGTTGACTGTGAAAGTTGGTTGGATGATATGGATCAGTTGTTTGATTCCATTGACTACACAGATGACCGCCGAATCAGGTTAGTAATTCATCAGCTGCGTGGTGGTGCTAAGAGCTGGTGGATCATGACAAAAAAAGCATTTGAGAGTAGAGGTACAGAGGTTACTTGGACTCTTTTCAAATCTGAGTTTTATAAGCGGTTTTTCCCTATCTCGTATCGTAAGGATAAGGGAGCAGAGTTTGCAAATCTGAAGCAAGGGAATCTGAACATTGAAGAGTACGTGGCTAAGTTCGATAGTCTGTTGCATTTTGCACCGCTAATTGCCGGAGATGAAGAAGCAAAGGAAGATCAGTTTATAAACGGGTTGAACCCCGATGTCTTCACGTTGGTTAACACCAACAGGCCTAGCAACTTTGCGGATGCCATGAATCACGCAAAGGGAGCAGAAGCAGGCTTGTGGAGGCAAAGAGGTAATCAGGGGGCACCTCAGCAGCAGAGGCAGTATCAGAACCAACCATCTCAGTACCAGAATCAGCCACCTCAACATCAGAACCAGCAGCAGAGGTATGAAGGTGGTAGCAGTGAGGGAAACAGAAAAGATCAGTACAAAGCTAGAGGTAAACAGTTCAAGAGGCAGGGGAACAGTTCGTCCAGTTCCAGTGGTTCGAAGCAATTCGGTTCAGGACCGAGTTCTGGGTCATCATCCTTGTACTGCAGCAAGTGTGGAGGAAGACACTCATCGGATCAGTGTGTGGGAGTCTTCGGCAATTGTAACACCTGTCAGCAACCGGGACACTTTTCTAAAGTGTGCCCACAGCGTAACAGAGACAGAGCTCAGAGTGGGAGTTCATCTAGACCTGCAGTTCAGCCGGAGAGGCAGTCGTCTGCAGTGCACTCTTTCCAGCCTCAACAGCAGAACAGACAGGGAGGTAATTCTAGTGCGAATCAGCCTCCGAGACAGCAAGCACTTGTCTTTGCATTGACAGAGGATCAGGCTCAGGAAGCACCTGACGATTTCATAGCAGGTAACTGTTCGATTTTCGGTTATTCTGCTCATGTCTTGATAGATACGGGTGCTTCCCATTCTTTTATATTTGAGAAATTCGTATTATTGCATGCTTTGCCAACTGAATTGTTGCCTACAGTAGTAGCTGTTACTTCACCTTTGGGTGGAGGAATTGTTTCTGTCAGACTAGTCAGGAACTGTGAACTTTGTTTTGAGGGGAATTTGTTAGAATTCGACTGTATTGTGCTTGGGTTGTCAGATTTTGATTGTATTGTCGGTATAGATGCTTTGACCAAGTACAGGGCAACAGTCGATTGTTTTCTGAAGGTTGTCCGGTTCAGACCTGAAATGGCCGACGAGTGGAAATTCTTTGGTAAGGGTTCTCGATCTAGAATTCCTTTGATTTCAGTGTTATCTATGACTCGTTTGCTACAGAAAGGTGCAGAAGGATTTTTGGTGTATGCCGTTGATGTACTGAAATCTAGCCCAGCTTTGGTCGATATACCAGTGGTTAGAGAATTTGCGGATGTGTTTCCGAAAGATGTTCCTGGATTGCCGCCTATTCGAGAAATCGAATTCAGCATTGACTTAGTGCCAGGTACTCAACCTATTTCGAAAGCTCCTTATCGTATGGCACTTGTTGAATTGAGAGAGTTGAAGGAGCAGCTTGATGATTTGATTGCCAAGGGATACATCAGACCTAGTGTATCGCCTTGGGGTGCTCCTGTTCTATTCGTTCGGAAGAAGGATGGTTCTATGCAACTCTGTATCGACTACCGCCAATTGAATCAGGCTACAGTCAAGAACAGGTATCCTTTACCCAGAATAGATGACCTTTTTGATCAACTGCAGGGTTCTTCTGTCTATTCTAAGATTGATCTGAGGTCAGGCTACCATCAGCTGAGAGTGCGAGAGGAAGACGTTCCTAAGACCGCATTCAGAACGAGGTATGGTCATTTCGAGTTTATAGTCATGCCGTTTGGTTTGACTAACGCCCCAGTGGTTTTTATGGGTTTGATGAACCGTATCTTTCAGCGTTATTTAGATGAGTTCGTCATTATTTTCATCGATGATATTCTTATCTACTCGAAGAACCGTACTGACCATGCAGAGCACTTGAGGACCGTACTGCAGATTTTGCGAGTTGAGCAGTTGTTTGCCAAGGTGTCTAAGTGTGAATTCTGGTTAGATCGAGTTGTATTTCTCGATCATATTATTTCTGAAGATGGGATTTCTGTCGATCCCAGCAATATTGAAGCGGTTATGAATTGGCCTAGACCTACTTCAGTGCCGGAGATCCGAAGCTTCATGGGTTTAGCTGGTTATTACCGTCGTTTCATCGAGGGTTTCTCGTCTATTGCCAAGACAATTACCCAGCTGACTCAGAAGAATGCGCCTTTTGTTTGAACTCCAGATTGTGAGGCTAGCTTTGTTGATCTGAAGAGGAGACTGACCAGTGCTCCAATTCTTTCTATTCCAAAGGGTACTGGAGGTTTCACAGTCTATTATGATGCTTCTAACCGAGGCTTGGGTTGTGTACTTATGCAGCATAAGCATGTGATAGCGTATGCATCGAGGCAGCTGAAACCGCACGAGACTCGTTATCCGGTTCATGATCTTGAACTAGCTGCGATTGTCTTTGCACTGAAGATCTGGCGTCACTATCTTTATGGTGAGTCTTTCGAGATCTTTTCTGATCATAAGAGCCTTAAATATTTGTTTTCCCAGGCAGAGCTGAATATGAGACAGAGAAGATGGTTAGATCTGTTGAAGGATTTCGACTGTGAGATCAAGTATTATCCGGGGAAGTCGAATGCAGTTGCAGATGCCTTGAGCCAAAATCTTTGTTCTTTATCTCTTTCTACTATTGGTGTTTCTCAGTTGATCGATGATTGTTGCACTTCTGGTTTAGAGTTTGAAACAGATAGGGAGACTATCAGAGTGTTTGCTATTCAAGCCGAACCGGAGTTGTTTGTTGCAATCAAAGAAGCACAGAAGTCTGAGCCGAGCATTCAGGTTTCAGTAGAGAAAGTCAGATCTGGGCATCAGTCAGAATTCCAGGTTAGAGATGATGTCTTGTTTGTAAATAACCGTATTGTTGTGCCTGATATTTCGGAGTTGAGACAGCGTATTCTCCGAGAGGCTTATTGCAGTCGGTTCAGTGTTCATCCTGGTGGTCGTAAGATGTACAACGATCTGAAGATTCAGTTTTGGTGGAAGAAAATGAAGGACGATGTTGCGAGATTTGTATATCGGTGTTTGAACCGTCAGCAAGTGAAAGCAGAACGGAAGCGACCAGGAGGTCTGTTGCACAGTCTATCTGTTCCTAAATGGAAATGGGATCACATTTCTATGGATTTCGTCACGAAGCTACCACGATCCGTTCGAGGATGCGATGCCATTTGGGTAGTGATCGACCGATTGACGAAATCTGCGTGTTTTATTCCGTACAGGATGACGTATCGTCATGATCAGATGGCTGAGTTGTATGTTAGCAATGTTGTGAGATTGCATGGTGTGCCGAAGTCGATCGTTTCAGACAGAGATCCTAGATTCACTTCGCACTTCTGGCATAGTCTTCAGGAGGCACTTGGTACTCGATTGGATCTGAGTACAGCTTATCATCCTCAGACCGATGGACAGTCAGATCGGACTATCCAGACGTTAGAGGATATGCTGCGAGCGGTAGTGCTAGACTTTGGCACTAGTTGGCAGGATTCTTTGCCTCTTGTCGAGTTTTCTTACAACAACAGCTTCCAAGCGAGTATCGGTATGGCGCCTTTTGAGGCATTGTATGGTAAGAAATGCCGATCTCCGTTGTTTTGGGATGATTTGTCCGAGTCACCAGATTTGGGACCGGATATGCTTAGAGATATGGCAGAGCAGGTTAAGATCATTCAGACCAGAATGAAGACAGCTCAAGATAGACAGGCAAAGTATGCGAATGTCAGACGTCAACCTCTGAGCTTTGAGCAGGGAGACCGTGTTTTCCTTAATATTTCTCCGTTCAGAGGCACCGTCAGATTCGGTAAGAGAGGAAAGTTATCTCCGAGATTCATAGGTCCGTACGAGATTCTCGAGAAGATAGGTGATCTTGCCTACAGACTTGCACTTCCTCCGTCTTTATCTGGTATTCACGACGTTTTTCACGTCTCTATGCTGCGAAAGTATCATCCAGATCCTTCTCATGTTCTTCAGCCTGACGAAGCCTAGTTAGATGAGACTCTGAGCTACTTTGAGCGACCGATTCAGATCCTTGATCGGAAGGAGAAACAACTCAGAACCAAGTCGATCCCGTTAGTGAAAGTGCAGTGGAGCCGTCACGGAGTCGAGGAAGCAACATGGGAGACAGAGTCTAGCATGAGACAGCGTTTTCCAGAGTTATTCAGTTGACGTGAGTTCTTCTTACTGTCTTTAGTTCTTTATTCTAGCTTGAGTTATGGTTCTCGTTGATTTCGAGGACGAAATCTCTTCTTAGTGGGGTAGAATTTTAAAGCCCCGTTTTTATCTTAATTGAATTTATTTGAGTTAATCAGAGATTACAGAGTTCTCGAGCCGGTTTGATTTTGATCAGGGTCCTTTTTGCAAATTTTGGAAATTTCAGGGACTAAAACGCAATTATTGAGTTTTATATATTATCTACACTTGTGTTGACTATTCAAAGCATCCTCCTTCCTCCTCCAACCGAGAGCCTCCATTGTAGATGCCTTCTTGAGCTTTTGAGCTTTGGGATTTCAGTCCGAGCTCGATCCAGCCGTTGGAAATTAATTCTGAAGGCAGATTAGTGATCACAGCAGTGAGAGCTCTGTTATATCGTAAGTTCTTCTTCGATCCGATACATTCTAGTTTTTGGATGTTGTTAGAATCGTTCTAGATTCGAGTATGTTGTTCTTGACAGAGTTCTGATCGTTTATTATCTGTCGGTTTTGAAATAGAGCGACGTTCGGAATTGTTATGATTTTTGGAAGCTATTTTCGAAAATGTGAGTTTTGAGATTTGTTGGGTTTGTCTTGTTGTTGTTTTATTAGCATTGAGTTGAGTTGATATCGGTATTGAACTACTGTCTGCGTTGCCGATTTGTTCAGTTTATAGCCGTTATGCCGTCGGTTTGAGTTTTGGGGATTTTGAACCGTTTTGAGTAGTTGGAACTTGGCGTATAAGTTGATCTTCGTTATTGATCATTCATTTGTCTCCGTACAGATTCGTTTGGATGTATCAAGCCCAGAGTTAGCAGCTGTTTGTTTGCTTCCGAGATTTGAACAAAGAACGGTATAGAGCATTTCCTTGAACCGTTGCCTTGTTGTTGTTAGATTGTATAGTTGTTGATACAGTCTATTTTGTAGCGTATCTAGAATTGGAAGCTACTGCATTGAAATATAAAAGCAGTCATCGTAGCGGGATAGCATACTCGGGACTGTGGTTCTCGAGTTTTCCCTTTGAAATCACATACTTGCATTTACACTTGTTCTAGCATGAGGAACTTGTGTCTTGTTTGATTGTATTGGCTTTTGTTAAATGACTTATGTGTTATATTTATGTTATGCATTCATCTTGAGCCAATCTTGTTTTCAGCGGGCAGAACCGCCCTTTTTGTTTAGACGTTTGGGAACTATGATTGAGTGGCCTAGGTTGTAGTATTTCGCCTAGTGCTAGCATACTCATTATGGTTGCTCAAAGTCTAGAGGAGTGGGATACGTGGCACCACCTCGATTGGGAGGGTCGATGAGTTGTTACATGATCTTATCCTCGGGATCCCAAAAGCACAGCAGCAATCCCTCGTTTATCAGATTGATATCCCGGTTTAAAAGACATGCATTCATTACGTTGTTATTAATTTAATTGTTGTATTGAAAGCATGATGATTTTTGTATAAATTGTTATGTTGCTTTTACTGGAAATGTCGTTCTCACCGGTTATCCGGCTGTTGCTTTGTTTTGTATGTGTACTTGGAAACAGGTGGGGCAGGATCAAGTCAGAAGAGGCATGGTTAGCTCCAAGAGAAAGTTGTAGCAGTGAGACTCGGTTTAGAAGTCGTGTCAGCATGTCTACCTAGTGTTGTTAGAACATGTTTAGATATCGAACTTCATTATTATGTTGTATTGACATGCAAGCTTTGCCGAGTTGTTATCGTGGCATGTTCTATTTTGGAGTAGTTGTTAAACTCTAGAACTTCATGTATTAATCGGAGGAACTGCATTTATAATGTATGTGTTGATTTGGATTGCATTGGAATAGTTTTAGATGGAGTTGCAAGCATGTTTTCTGCTGTTCTGTTTCTGCTGTAGGGGGGCGCCCGAGCTGCAATTTTTAGCAGCCCGAGCACACCCCACCCCGAGACCAGTAGCGCCTCTGTCCAGGGCGCGCTCGAGCGGCGGTTTTTGGCCGCCTGAGCGCGGCCCTCTTTAAAAAAAAAAAAAAATTTTCCTTGCTTTGCTTTTAGTTCTTAGATCTTGGATGCTTAATTATTGTTTACTCCTTAATTAGATGTTTAGAACCGAGGTCTCACAAATCAAGTCTTGAGCATAATAAACTAGCTTTTACAACTTCAACTAGATCACAAACTACTCAAAACATAAGATTACACAACTTGTTTCAAAGTTCTTCCAACATATCATGTTAAGTGTTCTACCATGCTTCTAAATACATCTACAACCCGAGTCCTCACGTGCTAGACTCTCTCCCAGCTGTCAATGACGTCGATGACTAGCTCCTGCCCCATCTGTTGTCATGCACACATACAAAACAAGACAACAGCCGGATAAACTCCGGTGAGATACAATTCTCAGTATAACCAACATATAGAAAGCGTTAAATAAATCATATCGACTCTATTTAAAACTCGACTCAACAAATAGAGTACACAAACACTTCAAATACAAATTGATTCACGTAACTTTGAGGCCATCAAGATTCATAACTGATCTTGACATGGATATCTATCTAACGAGTTCGTAACCGACTCGCAAATAAGGTTAACAACAACCTTGGCATAGAATCAATTCAATATAGCATCATATCAACTCAAATTTAAAGATCCACTACCTGAGATGGATCGACAACATCACAATCAAATCAAAAACATAAACAAGTATGTGGTTTTTGCGGGCCAACTCAAAAATAGTCGTTTTTGAGTTTCAAAGTCCCTACTTCGCGATGTCATCATTATACCTTCTTTTATCGAGGTTCTGAACTCTTCAAATCAGTGAGATATAATCAAAATACATATATCAAACTTCATATAAATCTATCATTTCAGAAACGAGTCAAAACCATCAAGAATTCATCAATCAATCGCATTTCAAACCTCAACTCTTTCTTCGTTAGTTCAAGTCGGCGTCTTGTGTCATTTAGCCTTCAAACTCAACTGAAACTGAATAAGAAAAATACTATAACATTCAAAACAACTCAACAACAACTTCAACTCAAATATCGGCTATCAAAACAGTTCCAAAACTCGATTAAACGACGTAGCGATTCAAAATCGGTAACCGACGTAATCCCGACTTCGAAACTTGTAACTCAAATTCATATATCAGCATATATCTTATATAACTCAGTCACATAACATCATATCAGCAGCTATACTCATCGATATACATGCTAGAAGTCATAACCAATCCATTAAATCATCCAACTTTGATCTGGTTTCGAAAATAGAAGCGATACAAACGTAAGAACACAATCAATAACCAAACATCTGATATCTGCCCTTTATTGATTTCTAAATCCAAATATCATAACATAAAACTTACACGAGATTGAAGCCCTCATCGTAAGGATTCCAGAACAATTTACGGAATCGAAATCGGATAACCGGTGCAAAAGTTATTAGGATTTGAAGATCGGAAAATCAAAAGAAACGAAAGATCTCGGCTTGCTCTGTTCTTCAACTTCTGAATTGTCTACCAAAAATACACGTATCATGCTAATAATTATAATTAAAATCAGATAACTTCCAACCAAAATTGCACTTTAGTCCCTCATCTTTTCAATAATTGCAATTTGGTCCTCGACCCCTATTTTAATTCAATTTCAATCCTAAATAATTTAAGAATATTAGAATTTAAATCAAAACTCTAAATATTCCCAAATTAAATATACTCGGATTAAAATCAAATTAAATTCGGATTAATATTAATTAATCCCGGGCCTTACAGTATTATACGTGCATGAATGCAAGTGAACTGGGTACCAAGACACTCAGGTCAAGAAAATCTGATCAAGAACAGACTGGGGCCCTGGGTATGTAGTACACTGAGCCGTCGCTACAGGAGGTGATCTACATACCCCGATGGTGACCTAACACAAGTCTACATGTCCAACCAAATATCAGTGACCTGACACGAGCTCATGTGTCCAACTAATATTGGTGACCTGACACGAATCTATGTGTCCAACCATCTACTGACAGAATAGGGTAAACACCCTAATACAGGATATCACAAGGATATGAGATCAATATGCTCATGTATGCAACATACAATTATGACATTTTGTGTCATATAAATCATGCAATCACATAATACATGCAAACACATAATACATCCATACTAAATCTGGATATCTCGAATAATACTTCTGTACCTCATATACTTAGGCAAGCTAAACCAGCTCTATGTCCAAGCCTATAATCCGCAATGCAATGTAAAATACTCATGCATCATAATATTATTTAAAAAGCCTTAACTAAGTTATAACATACTTCATATTTTCTATAAGCAGCCAAAGCTATACCTTCGTCCGTCGTCAGCCCTTTGATGTCGTTAGCCCCAGAACTTGGGCGCAATTCTGCTACGACTTCTGGACACCTCACCAAGACCCGCCCCTAGCCAAATAAGGCTGAAAAACTATAAAATATACTAATAAGTTGAGATAGAAGCTATCAAATTGGTGCAAAATTCTGAAATTTGGAACCCCTATTTATAGGCTACGATCGGACGCTCCGATCGGCCATATCAGACGCTCCAATCTCCAAGTCTGTTCATGTGTCACAATCTCGTGACATCTGTCCCGCCAACACATCGGACACTCCGATCGGCCAGATCGGATGCTCCGATCTCTGCCACGTGTCAGCTCCAAATTGCCAACTCACAGGGAGAGATCGGACAGGATCGGACGGTCCGATCCTGTCCGAGCTCATTTTGCAATTTAGTAACTTAATCAATTTCTTAATCACTTTTAAGTCCCTTAATCTTGTAAAATAAAACTGGGCTACTACAGGACCAACACTCACCAAACCATCCAATAACGGGTCCTTTAATGCGCATCTCTTCCCACGCAGACTTAGTAGAAAAATACCCATGATTTTAAGGTTTCCAAGCAGCCCGATCTAAGGCAATGGGGTGAATAGGAAATTGCAAGATCTGAACTATGATATCAAGCGTCACCACCAGGAGCAACCGATCCATGTTCCAATTACCATCCTTATAAACTAGTTTACTATGCGCATAGGCTGTCCCTATACAGGAACAACAGATGCCAGCGGCCCCTCTGGAATCCAAGAATCAAACCAAAAGCTCAAATTTTCACTACCAATGTTCCAACCAATACAACTTTCTGCTCTGTCTTGAACTTTAAGCATTATCCTCCAAGTTGGAGAAACCAAATGTTTCAATTGAACCTGCGCAAGAGATTCTGTATGACAATATCTCATGTGAAGGTATCTACTCCAGATAGAATCACCAGCACGAAACCGAAACCATAACTTGAAAGCAAACGCTGCCACAGAATCTTTAAGCCTTAGAATCCAAAGTCCCCCTTCTGCCACCGACAAACGCACTTTTTTCCAAGCAATCAAATGAGTTTTGAGAGCACCAGGTTTCGACCCCCACAGGAACCTGGCACAGAGAATTTCAAAACTATGCAAAATTGTTCCTGGTGGTTGCAGGACATGAAACAAATAAATAGGCAAAGAACATAAAACACTCTTGATCAAACTAAGCCTGCTACCATGCGAAAGGACATCAGTCTCCCATCCCTGGAGTTTCCTAGTGGAATTAGCAATGATGCTGCTGAAATAAGAACTTTTATGAGGTCCCAATAAAAAAAAGGAGCCCCTAAATATCGAATGGGAAATGCCCATTCTCCAAACCCGATGATCGAGTAATATTTACCTTTCAACACCGCCGAGCAGGTATTTGGAGCAATGATCACACTCTTTGCATTGCTGATGAGCTGCCCAGAACATTTCTCATAATGATAGAGGAATTTCCTCAGTCTCCTGACACTTTACACTGCACCATTCGAGAATATCATAATGTCATTGTTGTGTATTTTTATGTCTGCAAGTGCATGGTATCAAGTTTTAATAAAGTGATGAATAGAGTGTCGATCCCACGAAGAGTAATATTGAAAATTATTTAGTACTTGTAATTAAAATAGTCCTAATTTTATTTAAAAATCAAAGTTTAAGAGATTTGCAGAAAAATTAAATAAGCAATGAACTTTAGCTAGCACGCACACAATTTCAAGGAAATATCAACGAGAGATAATGCTCCAAAGGTTTTGATTTCACCTGGTTTCGACAACAATTACTCCTAATTAACTTATTTTCATGAATTCCATTTAATTAATATCCAATAACACTTAGATTATATTATTTCCCTCTCCCGAGCAACAAATAATGTGTATCAACTAAGATTCAATTCCAATATCCCTATTAAAATCTAGTCTTAGTGATATGTGTAAAACGATGTTATTCCTAAACTCCATTAATGTTATACACTCTCACGAGCTATATAAACAATTAAAGGTGTATTTTCTAATGATCCTATTCAAAATCCTCTATCCGAAGCAATGATTTCAAATAAATATAAAAATTCAATTAGTGATCAAGTTATTGAATAGACAATCAAAACTAGAAAAACAATTAATTTAGGAGAATTCAATCCAATAAAATCAAAAACTCATAGAATATTCTACACCAGGTTCCATCATCCCTCTAGACTAATAAAATTTAGTTCATGATCAAATATAAATAAAACCAAATCATGTTCATTAAACTAGACATCAAATCAATAATCAAAAAGATTTTAGATAAGAATAACAAAGTCGTTCGATCTTCCGTGTCTGGTCGATTGATCTTCGTCTTTGCTCCACTTTGTTCTTCACTTCAATTGCACGATCCAACTCTCCAAAATCACGATTTCACTCTCTTAATTTGTAGTGTAAATTGTGGCGGCTTCTCTCTCAATCACTAGTAGAATTTTGACTTTTTACTTCGGTTATTATCTGAAGTAATAGGTAGATAATTAGCGAAGTAGATGCACGTGAAGTAAAAGGGTATTTTTTACTTCGTATTAAAACCGAAGTAATAGGTTGATATTTACCGAAGTAAAAACACATGTATTACTTCATCAGTTTCGAAAAACAACGAAGTAATTGATCATCTATTACTTTACACATTATACAATTATCGAAGTAAAATTGATATATAACTACACAATTTTTGAATTATGGTGAAGTAAAAGGTGTCATTTTACTGCAGCGAATTTTCAATTTACTGAAGTAATTGCCACGAATGACTTCACTAATTTTGAAATATGGCGATGTAAATATTTTCTTCTACTTCGCCAAAAAGTACTTTTTCCGAAGTGTTTTTGTTATATTACTTCATCATTTTATCTATAGTAGTATACAAGTAATAGACAATACCAATAACACAATGTCTAAAACTAAAAATAATTAATTAGATGCATAAAATCATTCATACAAAAACTACGAATATCCAAAAATCCATAAGTAGAACCCAAAAATGTATCCGCAAAACCAAAAATGTATCCGCAAATATATCCTAAAAAGAAGTCATCCTATATTTCACATCATAATCCCATGCAGGACTCATTTTCCTTTCAGTAGTATCATACTATTAGTAGCATGCTTCAACTCTGGATATTAGGTAGTGGCCTTGGACAGTCCCCTTCATTGTCACTGCTTCCTTGAAACAACATTCATGATCTTGTGCAGTTTTCCATGAATTCCACTGCTTCCTTGAAACAAAATTCAAACTGGTAAACATGGCAAAGCTGCATAAAGAAAATCTTGTAAAAGTTCATTTAAGTACAAAACTTTTATTGGACAACCAAGAAAATGTTTACTTCTAACCACAAGTAAATTTTATCTCTGCAGGAATCTCACACTCCATATACAAAAGCTAATAATGCTTCAAGTTGAAACAAAAAATGAAAATTGGTGTCAGGAAAACCAAAAGAATTTTTAATGACCGTGATTAAATAATGTATCCAAAGAACATTAGTTCTATAACAATTGGGAAAAAGAGTTAAGAGAAGGAAACAAAGAAATTCTATAACAAAATACCTTTACTGTCCAATTTAAAGATCCTGCATACCATTTATTTGTTCTGACCTGCATAATCTGGGAACAACTAACTTAAAGTAGAGAGTCTCATAATGGGAATTTTGCAATGAGCTGCCAAAAATGTTTCAAATGTTGTTAATTATATAGTTGCAAGTGGGTGCATTATTCTACTTCAATTCATGGAATCTAGTGTTCCCGACAATTATATCATACTTGGAAAAATGAGAAGCATCAGAGCCAATGTCTGTAACAGATACCTGGAATCCACTGAGTAAGATTTCCATATGTGACAGAATGGTGTCACAATCATGAATTTGATCGTGCAGTGAGATTAAATTGTCACTTTCTTTAATGTAATCCTGGTCGGATGAAAAAGAACCATAAGCAAGAGAATATTAGTTTTCACTCAAGAATACATATTAAAATACAATAAAGAATGGATTAAAAAAAAAGCAATAAAGAAGGTCATATTAAAGGTGGATTGAACAAATAGCTTGCAGCGGCCATGGCTGAAATATGTTGGAAAAGCTGAGGAAGTGGCATAAATCTCTCTAAAACTCAAATCCAAGCAACCTCCAACAATAAAACACCAAAATCGATCGGGAAACGACTGCAGAAACGCAACTAATTCCGACAACCGAAATGAAAATTTGTGAATTTCCTTATGGAATGGGTACCGAGAGAAAGCTTGCGACGAGATCTTACCAAACATGTAGTCAACTGAACAATTTCGTCAAAGAGGTGGAGGAGGAAGGCTTGAGATTCAAATCGGCGGCGCACAGAAAATTATGGACTTACAAAGCATTCCTTCATCATCGCTGCTCTCATCATTTTCACCGGCATACTGGAAAACAAAAAATATTTAAGTTAGATGGCATCCCTTCTAAAAAGATTTGAAATTTTGATCTCTAAAAAGGGATTTGGTTACCGCATTGTCTTCATCAGAAGCCAGATTTGCTGCAATTGCAAAAAGATATGGTCAAACAGAACAAAGTTGCCCTTGTCAAATTAACATTCAAGAATCAGTTCAACTGGCCTCATTGATCATATGAAAATTGACAATGGTAGCTACTGGCTTAGCCACATTTTTTATGAACACCTAAATGACTTAAAGAGCAAGAGTGAACTATCACAACAAAGAAACTATAATAAAAACTGTGAACATGCTACATGAATTTTGTTCCATAAAACAAGTATATATAACAACCAGAGGCAATACAACTTTCTCCAACTGTAAAATCTCCTTCAACATGAAGAATGGGTAAATACGGGTAGGAATTCTAAGTGGTAGCATGAACTTACACTCTGAATCCTCATCATCCTCATCACACCATCTATTCCAGTCAACTTTGATGTAAGGAGGTGGCTTTTCTTCGGATTTTAACAGTATTTTCCACCACCCTTTTTGCTCTTTCTGAACAGAGCATAGAATATTCCTCAAACCAATTTTTGTCTTACATCCCTGCAGCAAAGTTTCATTATAGCAATGCATAGAAGAAAAAAAGTTGGAATCCAATCTTTATATTCCCCAAAATTAGAATTTAGAAGATATGCACTATCTTTCAAAAAAAGGTCTTTGACAAAAGTTGATGGAATGTTTGCAGGGATGAAAATAAAATGAAGTGGCAAAACTGAGGAGTAAACAATTGATAGATCTAAGCAACAGAATTCACAATATTGTGGTTATATCATGCACGAGTAACAGAAGCCTTGTACACCTCAGAGCTACAGAGAACAACAGCGAAATACAACACGTTTGGTAATTATACTTAATCTTTTCACTGGCACAAGCTTCAAAACCTGTTCCCTAACCCAACAACAAATCATACAAGAAATACAAAAGAAAATGAGAAGAAGACTCTTCTAACTCATTCTTAAATCCTAAAACTAGAATCAAATTTCACCAACTACTTCACACAAGGAACAGAAATCCATATTTCATTGTGAGTATATGCTGAGCGATAAAAGAAGACACTGTCCTGATTTAACGATAGCTCAATGATGCAGAAATTGCCAGAAACTAACATCATATAATTCAGCCACATTATCCAAGAATATTTCCCTTGAAAAAAGAAAATAAAAAATAACGAAACCTGAGGGTTAATATTATAATAAAGTCGGAGAGTGACGAGGAAGGGCTCGCCATTGACGCCAACCGCAGAGAAACAAAAGACGCCTTCAGGTTCACATTTGACAGAAACATCCTTAACGTCGGGTAGTGACACGGCAGGTATACTTTGTCCGATCGATGTGCCCACAAAACCTCCGGCTGCCGGCTGCACAGCACGAAGCAAGCAAGATCAAACTAAAATTCTTCCGCCATTAATTACCAACACTACAAATTTCAAGTTATTGGGGATACCTACCTCATTTCCTATTCCTAGAGCCAGGGCTGAAAACTGAAAAAGAAAGGGGATCGATTTTTTTTTCTTTTCATGGATAAATGATAGAAAGAAATGTGAAAGGAAAAAACAAATATAAGGTACCCGTGCATTCTTTTTTACTTCGGCAATTAGAATTATAAATTTTAGTTTTTAACTTTTTACTTCATCAAAATTAATTTGATGAAGTAAAATGTTACAAAAAATTATTAGTGAAGCCAAGCCCGTGTTTTTTAAGTTCTGAAGTAAAAAATAAGTTTTTACTTCGGCAATGATATTACCGATGTTTATTGTTCCATATTAATTCGTCAATAATAATTGCCGAAGTAATAGACGACGAAGTAAAAAATCAAAATTCTACTAGTGAATTATGTGCATCCAAGTCCCGTTTATATGTGCTTCCAATCCAATAAATAAAAGCCCACGAAATTTTGAAGGTTTCCTTCCCGAAAAATAAAAAAATATGACTTTTGAGATGGCGCGGGAGCGCAGTAGAAGGGCGCGGGCGTGCATGAGTTCAAATTTGAACTTCTTTTCACGTCCAAGACAGTGTGGGCGCACATGCCTCTCGCATGTGCTATTCTACAGCGCGCAACAATTTGCGAAAAATCATATCTCACAATCTAACCATCGGAGCGAGCTAAAATTTTGACAGCAGCTTCAAAACATCTTAAAATTTATTATGCATGGTGAAGATTGGATTTGGTTGTCTCAAACATTCCCAGTAATTTTCTGAATTTTCTCCTCCATAATTCATCCTTCCGCTTCTTCTTGCTACTTTTGCGCTAATCCTTGCGTCTCACAAAAACAACAACTAACACGTATAAAATCCACTCGATACATCACAAAAGTCAAGTCAAATCATATATAAATTAAGTGCATAAATTGTACTTATCAAATCCCCCCAAACTTAGACTTTTGCAAGTCCCGAGCAAAACAATAATGAGTAATGTAATCGGCCTCCAAATTTGATATTTCAAGATTCAATCTACATGGAGGCTAATTTTCTCAAGGGTTCTCGTGTGTGTGTGATTTGCCAATCTTGTCTATCATCCTCGCTTTCGATACACTAATGCAACAAGTTTGTTTCATAGAATCATCAATTCCGCCCTCTAGTTTCAAAACACTCTCTACCAAGTTCAACTTCTACTCACTAAGATCAAAAGAACTTTTCAAGATATATCAAAGCTTTTTCATAACATCGCTGTATTTTTCATCCAGTTTTATTTTAGCCCCATAAATTACCCGCAAACTTAGCTATACCTAAAGATAAGATTCGGATTTCAATCCCCTCGTCTATATCTTGGATGGAGCATCAACCCCATTTTATCCGCAAACTTAGCCATATATCGATGATTAGGATTTCAATCTCTTTCCACGCCCAGATGGAGTTGTAAAAAAAATATCCGTTTCTTTGGCAACTTTTTAGCCTTCAATAAATTTTCCTAAATAATTTCTAAGCTTGTAGAATTCTATCTCGGTTTTAAGTATAAATCACCAAATTTAAGAATCAAATCATCTAATCCACTCACAAAATCACAAAGCTTCTCTAATAACTAGGGTCTAGACATTCAAGGCATAGTGCATATGGGTGAGAAGTCAAGATTAAATATAGCTAACACAAGCTTTTTAGCACAAAAAAAATTTATCTTCATCACAGGCCAACAAAATTACAACATCATGCCTTTAACTGAAACTAACTCATCAAAAATTTTCAAAAATTTTAAACACCCCAAAACTTTAATTGTGCATTGTCCTCAATGTACAAAAGTAAATTAAAACCAAGGACACATACCTTGGGTACCAAGCGTCAGTACTCGACACCATCTTAATCACTCAAAGATCTTCTTCAGGGGTAGCTCCTAAACTCTTGCAGCTCCACAATTTTCACCTACACAACTCAATATTATTATTGATGTCTAGTCTCTACATGCACAAAAAATATAATAAAAACGAAAAAACTAAAAAATAAAAAAATAAAGCAAAAAAAACAAAAATATCTTGGGTTGCCTGCCAAGAAGAGCTTAGTTTATAGTCCATAGCCCGATTGCCACCGATTCTAGCCCAGTTCCGCTTTGTTGGAGGTCTTTCCCTTCTCTTTGACCCTCCAAACATATTCAATGATCCTCTTAATCTCCGATTTCTTTTTCTTCTTCTTTTCCACCTTTGGATCATTCTCTCTTGGAAAATCTACTGCACTAACAACTTTTCAACAACATTCCATCTTCTTTGATTGTTCAATCATGAACACTTTTTCCGTGGATGAATTTCCAGCCTCCTTGAACACATTAAAAATCACTTTCTCACCGGTGGCCTACACCCATTATCAACTCACCTTTCTTTACATCTATCTTGGCGTCAGCAGTAGCCAAGAAAGGTCTTCCCAAAATCAATGGAATATTTTTGTCCTCCTCCATATCTAGCACAACAAAATTTGCAGGAAAAATAAATTTATCTATTTTTACCAGAACGTCCTCGATGATTCCAAGCGGATATTTAATAGATCTATCGGCTAGCTGCAACATGATTGAAGTGGACTTCACCTCACCAAGTCCTAAGCTCCTGAAAACAGACAAAGAAATCAAATTAATGCTAGCTCCTAAATCACAAAGTGCATGATTTAAATCAGAAGAACCAATAGTGCAAGGAATTGTAAAACTCCATGGATTTTTTAATTTTTGTGGTAGCTTCTTTTGAAGTAACACACTGCAATCCTCAGTCAGATTCACTTTCTCAAATTCTTCTAACTCCCGCTTCCTCGACATCACTTCCTTCAAGAATTTAGCATAATTCGGCATTTGCAACAAAGTATCGGCAAATGGAATATTGATGTGACGTTTCTTGAATATCTCAAGAAATTTGGAGAACTGTTCATCCAATGCCTTCTTCTTGAATCTCTGCGGATATAGAAGTGGTGGTTTATACATCGGTTTCTCTTCAAGTTCACTCTTTTTCTCAACAGTGTCATCATCAGCCACTTTCTCCTTCTCTACTTCAGCTGTAGGTTCTTGGAATCCAACTTTTTTTCCACTCCTCAACTCTATGGCTTTGAAGTGTTCTATGGGATTCACCTCAGTATTGCTTGGGAACTGACCGCGGTTGTTATCTTTCAGTGCGTTCGCCAGCTGCCCAATTTGAGTCTCCATAGATTTAATCATGGCACCCATATTGACCACATGCGTCTCCAAACTATCAAGACGGTATTCAGTTCTCGCCATCCTCTTACCAGATTCATGCACAAAAGTACTAACCACGTCCTCCAAAGAAGGCTTCCCTTCTCCCTTATTTGCATAAGAAAAATTTTCATGATTACGCAATTCAAGATGATAAGAATTTTGGAAAGGGGTACCTCGATAGCCTCCATAACCTCGTTGATTGATGTACTGAGCTTGTTCAGGAGGGTGAAATTATTCGATGGAAACCGACACACCTGTTGGATCTGCAACACCCACCTTGTTCAATGCAGCTACTTGTGTCGTCAATGCATATAATTGGGCAGAGATAGAAGTCAGAGGATCAACTCCATACACTCCAATAGACTTTTTGACTCCCATACGCTCAGACGGCCATTTAAAACTATTGATCGTAATTTGCTCCAGCATATCATAGGCCTGAATGGGGTCCTTTGAGAAAATGGTGCCTCCAGCATTAGAGTCCACCGACATCCATGTAGGCGAGTTCAATCCATTGTAGAACAACTCAATTTGCTCCCAATCTGCAAAATTGTGGTTAGGACAACGTCTCAATAAATCTTTGTACCTTTCCCACGCCTCATATATTTGCTCTGAATCAAGTTTCTTGAAGGTGCTGATCTCAATCTTCAGCTGGGTGTACTTGGCAGGTGGAAAATACTTCGCCAGAAACTTCACTTCCATTTCCTCCCATGTGGTAATGCTTCCTAACGGCAACGACTGCAACCAACTTCTAGCCTAATCTCTGAGAGAGAATGGAAATAAATGTAAAAAAAAATATCCTCAGGAACACCGTTCATCTTTACCGTATCTGTGATTTCCAAAAAAGTCCTCAGGTGCAGATGAGGATCAACAATAGCGCTCCCATTAAATTGGTTATGTTGAACCATGTTGATCAACGTTGGCTTCAGCTTGAAATGGTTTGCATTGATTGTTCCTCGAGCTATTCCACAGTAGTGAGCCTGGACAGTAGACCAAAAGTGATCACGAATTGGCACCAAGGGAGCCTGTGGTAGATTTTCTTCAGCCATATTTCTTAACTCTTCTTCTCTTCTCAATCTTTGCAACGCTCTTGTAGTTCGTTCGATCTTCGGATCAAATAGTAAAGAATTCGCGCTATGAGATATCTTCGCATAAACTGCACTCAAGAAGAATAAAATCAATCAGTAACTAAAATTAAAATAAAAAAACTCTAAATTAAAATCTAGACTAATTGGTAACAAGACTAAAATAAAATCAACAATTTACTCCCCGACAACGACGCCAAAAACTTGTTGTGTATTTTTGTGCCCGCAAGTGCACGGTATCAAGTTTTAATAAAGTGATGAATAGAGTGTCGATCCCACGAAGAGTAATATTGAAAATTATTTAGTACTTGTAATTAAAATAGTCCTAATTTTATTTAGAAAATCAAAGTTTAAGAGATTTGCAGAAAAATTAAATAAGCAATGAACTTTAGCTAGCACGCACACAATTTCAAGGAAATATCAACGAGAGATAATGGTCTAGAGGTTTTGATTTCACCTGGTTTCGACAACAATTACTCCTAATTAACTTATTTTCATGAATTCCATTCAATTAATATCCAATAACACTTAGATTATATTATTTCCCTCTCCCGAGCAACAAATAATGTGTATCAACTAAGATTCAATTTCAATATCCCTATTAAAATCTAGTCTTAGTGATATGTGTAAAACGATGTTCTTCCTAAACTTCATTAACGTTATACACTCTCCCGAGCTATATAAATAATTAACGGTGTATTTTATAATGATCCTATTCAAAATCCCCTCTCCCGAGCAATGATTTCAAATAAATATAATAATTCAATTAGTGATCAAGTAATTGAATAGACAATCAAAACTAGAAGAACAATTAATCTAGAAGAATTCAATCCAATAAAATCAAAAACTCATAGAAGAGTCTACACCAGGTTCCATCATCCTTCTAGACTAATAAAATTTAGTTCATGATCAAATATAAATAAAACCAAATCATGTTGATGAAACTAGACATCAAATCAATAATCAAAAAGAGTTTAGATAAGAATAACAAAGCTGTGGTCGATCATCCGTGTCCGGTCGATTGATCTTCGTCTTTGCTCCACTTTGTTCTTCACTTCAATTGCACGATCCAACTCTCCGAAATCACAATTTCACTATCTTAATTTGTATTGTGAATTTTGGCGGCTGTTCTCCCAATTATGTGAATCCAAGTCCTTTTTATATGTGCTTCCAATCCAATAAATAAAAGCCCACGAAAGTCCGAAGGTTTTCTTCCCAAAAAATCAAAAACTCTGACTTTCGCAATGGCGCGGGAGCGCAGTAGAAGGGCACGTGCGCGCATGAGCTTCGAATTTGCACTTATTTTAACGTTCAGGACAGTGCGGGCGTGCCTGTTGAGAGGCGCGGGCGCGCATGCCTCTCGCATGTGCTATTCTGCAGCGCGCAACTATTTTCAAAAAAATCATAACACAATCTAACCGTCGGATCGAACTGAAATTTTGACAGCAGCTTCAAAAAATTTTAAAATTTATTATGCACGGTGAAGATTGGATTTGGATGTCTCAAACATTCCATGTAATTTTTTGAAGTTTCTGCTCCATAATTCATCCTTCCGCTTCTTCTTGCTACTTTTGCGCCAATCCTTGCATCTCACAAAAACAACAACTAACATGCATAAAATCCACTCGATACATCACAAAAGTCAAGTCAAATCATATATAAATTAAGTGAATAAATTGAACTTATCAGTCATCCGCATAGGCCAGGTGGGATATGCCAGAGCTACGGCCAGTGAGAAATCTCAATCCCCTATACCGATCAAATAAGTTCTCCAAACCCCTAAACAAATATTCAGCAGCTAACACTGTAGTAGCCCGAACCCTAATTGAGTAATTAAGGATTAATGCTAATTAAATAAATTGGGGATTGGACGGATCGGAAGCTCCGAAGGGACGATCGGAAGCTCCGATCGGGATCGGAAGCTCCGATGAGGATCGGAGGCACCGATGATATTACGTCATCCATGACGTGTGGCTGGATCGGAAGCTCCGATCAGGATCGGACGTTCCGATCACCCCTATCCGGAGTCATCAAGTGATATTTTGACACGTGGCAGATCAGGATCTTCGGAAGCTCCGATGGCAGGATCGGACGTTCCGATCGAGGTTCGGACGTTCCGATCAAGGATCGGAAGTTCCGATCGTTGTCTATAAATAGAAGGCCGAGACTTCATTTCTCCTTGCCAATTCCGGATTTCCTCTCTATTCTAGTTCTTTTGGAGCTGTTCTAGTCTTCTTTGGCTTGGTCCGGAGGTCGGAGAGGCGTTCGGTAGTCGTAGCGGAGTTGTGCCCAAGTTCTGGAGGCATCGACATCAAAGGGCTAACGACGGATGAAGGTATAGCTTTTGCTTCCTATAAATATTTAGGAGTATGCAATAGCTTAGTTAAGGCTTTTAGAGCACTGTAATGATAGTAGTATCATTTCGCTGTGTAGGCGGACTTTAGGCTTGGACTTAGAGCTGGTAGTGCCTACCTGGTATTTGAGGTACGAAAGTACTGTTCGAGATATCCTGACTGAGTATGCATGTATTATATGACTGCATGATTTATATGCCATGATATTATGCTGCATTCATTTGCATCTTGCTGTATCTCCTTCGAGATGTCTGTAGTAGGGTTGTACCCTATCCTGTTAGTGGATGGACTTCCATCGATTTGGGTCCGGCGTATCCACGGTTATCTCGGTATGGGAGCCACCTCCTGAAGCGACGGCACAGCGTGCTACATACCAGGGCCCGGTCTGTCTCTGTTATCTGATCCTTGACCTCGAGTCTATAGGGAGTTCACTTTGCATGCATGTATACTCATACTCTCGCACTGAGCGTTTTATGCTCACGTCTCGTACTCTGTATTTTCTGGACACCCTATTTCATGGGGCAGGTTTGCGATTGGACGAGGAGGGTGGATCCAGGAGGGGCTAGTCAGTGGTTGGCCAGCTGGAGCTTCGTCTAGGTTTTATTACTGTTGTTTGGGTTTTATACAGCTATTCGATTTGGTTGTATATTATTGGATAATTACAGATTCCTTTACTTGGGATTGTATAATGTTATTGGTTTCCGCAGTTTTATTCTGATATCTGTTTTATTAAGTTAATTGCATGCCTAAGTTCTGTTTAGTAGGTGATCCGGGTAAGGGTCACTACATTTATGGTATCAAAGCATGCAAAAGAATTCTTGGGATTTAGTCTCATCTTGAGGTATTTTTGTAGATGTCAAATCGTGACGACCAGAGTTCTCATGGCAGTGTTGGTGGGCGTTGGGGAGATGCCGACCGGGAGCCTCGTCGAGAACGGCGTCATCGTCATCATGACGACGAGCGTTTTACTGTGCGTCGATTCTTAGATATTGGTCCTAAGCCCTTAGTTGGAGGTGAGTCTCCGGAGGATGCGGAGAACTGGTTAGACCGCATGGAAACGACTTTTCAGACTTTCCAATGCACCGATGAGCAGAAGGTGGAGACCCTTGGCTATCTTCTGGATGGGCGTGCGCGCAGGTGGTGGAGGTTTACTTCTGCACCTTTTGTTGCGGCGAGAGGAGTGGCCACCTGGGCCGAGTTTCGCACAGCTTTCCAAAAGCGGTATTTTCGTCCTGCACTCCGACAGTCGAAGGCAGGCGAGCTACTGAGTCTGCGACAGGGAACCATGTCTATCGATGAGTATCAGCAGAGGTTCTTTGATCTGCTATCCTATTGCCCCGAGATTGCTGATAGCTCAGAGATGAAGTATAATCTGTTTCTTCAGGGCCTTAATCCTGAGATCCATGACCGTGTGGCGGTTGGTGACGACATGTCCTACGAGGGTTTGGTGAGCCGTTGTCATCAGGCGGAGGACAGCATTCGGCGGAACAGGTCTTTCTCTCAATCGAGACCTGCTAGTTCTTTGGGTCCCCGTGCCCAAACTTTCAAGAAGTCTAGATCTTCTTCTTCCTCTGGTTCTGGAGGTGTTGTCCGTTACGGTAAGAAGGACAAGTGTGATCACTGTGGGAAGAACCATCCATCCGACAAGTGCCGCAGAGCTTCTGGAGCTTGTTTCCGTTGTGGAGAGACTGGTCATATCCGGAGGGATTGTCCACTGTCTGGGGGAGGTGGTTCTGGTTCAGGTACAGGATCGGGTTCTCAGGCTACCGTTCAGCAAAGGTCGCAGGGACAGTCTGCTGGGAGTTCTCATTTGAGGCCACGAGCTTCTGGCCAGGTGTTTGCCCTGAGACATGATCAGGCTGGGGAGGAGAATGAGAAAGTCATCGCAGGTACATTTATGCTTTATGGTATACCTGCTCTTGTACTTATTGACACTGGTGCATCTCATTCCTTCATTTCTGCACGTTTTGTTAAGAGGCATAAGTTACCATGCATTGCACTAGACGTAGTGATGTCTGTTTCTACTCCGACGAGCCAATCTGCTTTGGCTAAGCGTCTAGTGATGGGTTGCCCTTTAGAGTTCGAAGGGAACGTTCTGTTGGCGAATCTCATGGTCCTGGCGATGGACGACTTTGATTGCATTCTGGGAATAGATGTGCTGACTACCTATCGAGCTTCAGTGGACTGCTATCAGAGATTAGTACGCTTTCATCCGGAAGGGAGTGAGAGCTAGTTTTTCTATGGTGAGGGAGCGCGACCCCCGATGCCTTTGGTATCAGCTTTAAGAGCCTGTCGAGCTCTGGAGTCTGGCGGGGAAGGCTACCTTATCTATGCATTTGATTTGTCCGCTGAGAGTATTGGGATAGAGAGCATTCCTGTTGTGGATGAATTTCCAGATGTGTTTCCTGATGAGATTCCGGGTTTTCCTCCTGCTAGGGAAGTCGAGTTTGGCATAGAGTTGATGCCGGGTACTTCGCCTATTTCTAGAGCACCGTATCGTCTGGCTCCGTCAGAGATGCGTGAGTTGAAGAATCAGCTACAGGATTTTTTGGACAAGGGGTACATTCGTCCTAGTGTATCTCCTTGGGGAGCTCCTGTTCTCTTCGTGAAGAAGAAGGATGGGTCGATGCGGCTGTGCATTGACTATCGGCAGCTGAATCGAGTGACTGTGAAGAACAAGTATCCGTTGCCTCGTGTTGATGACTTGTTTGACCAGCTGCAGGGCACATCAATTTACTCCAAGATTGACTTGAGATCTGGGTATCATCAGTTGAGAGTCCGTGATCAGGACGTAGCCAAGACTGCATTTCGTACTCGCTATGGGCATTACGAGTTCCTAGTGATGCCATTTGGTTTGACTAATGCGCCGGCTATATTCATGGATCTGATGAACCGTGTCTTCAGGGAGTATTTGGACAAGTTTGTCGTGGTCTTCATTGACGACATCTTGGTGTATTCGCGTAATACGGAAGAGCATGTTTCTCACTTGCGGTTGGTACTACAGACTCTTCGAGATGAGCAATTGTACGCCAAGCTGAGCAAGTGTGAGTTCTGGATGGATAGAGTGGTTTTTCTTGGCCATATCATATCCAGGGAGGGGATTTCTGTTGATCCAAGCAAGATTGAAGCGGTACTTAATTGGTCGCGTCCGATGACAGTTGCTGAGATCCGTAGTTTTCTGGGTCTAGCAGGGTATTATCGTCGCTTCATTCTGAACTTCTCTCAGTTAGCTCGACCGTTGACGCAGCTTACCCGCAAGGGTGTGGATTTCGAGTGGTCCTCCGAGTGTGAGGAGAATTTCCGTGAGCTTCGACGGCGGTTGACTTCTGCGCCGGTGTTAGCATTACCGTCAGGATCTGGAGGGTATGTAGTTTACACGGATGCTTCTCTTCAGGGGTTAGGTTGTGTCCTGACTCAGAATGGGCATGTGATCGCATACGCTTCTAGACAGCTGAAGCTTCACGAGGACAACTACCCAGTCCATGATTTGGAATTGGCAGCCATTGTGTTCGCTTTGAAGATCTGGCGTCATTATCTTTATGGCGAGAAATTTGAGATCTTCACCGACCATAAGAGTCTCAAGTATTTGTTCACTCAGGCAGAATTGAACATGAGACAGAGACGTTGGATGGACTTGCTTAAGGACTATGATTGCGAGATTAAGTACCATCCGGGAGCTGCTAATCTCACCGCTGATGCTTTGAGTCGCAAGGTGCGACTATCCGCACTTCAGACTTGTTCGATGTCTAGTGCGATCAGTGACTGTTGTACTTCAGGTTTTACCTTCAAGCATAAGAAAGGTATGCAGAGTATCCAGATGTTTGCGATATTATCTGAGCCAGCCTTGTATTCGCGAATCCGAGATGCTCAGATGTCTGATTCGAAGACCCAGCGTTTAACTCGTCTAGCTAACGAGGATAGCTCGTCTGGATTTCATTATCAGTCAGATGGCTTTCTGTGTTTGTCTGGTAGGCTTGTGATTCCACAGGATGAAGAGTTGCGAGAGGAGATTTTGTCTCAGGCACATCGCACTAAGTTGAGTATTCATCCTGGGAGCAACAAGATGTACAAGGATCTACGTACTCGTTTCTGGTGGAAGGGAATGAAACGCAGTGTTTATCAGTTTGTTTCGAGATGTTTGGTGTGTCAACAGGTCAAGACAGAGCACCGACGACCTGGAGGATTGCTTCACAGTCTGCCTATTCCTGAATGGAAATGGGAGTTTATCACTATGGACTTTGTGACCCATTTGCCGGTATCCCCGAGGAACTGTGATGCTATCTGGGTTGTGGTGGACCGACTCACCAAGTCAGCGCATTTTATTGCCTATAGCCGGGAGTACAATGTGGATCGTATGGCTCGGTTGTACATTCAGGAGATCGTTCGACTTCATGGAGTGCCTGTGAGCATTGTCAGCGATCGGGACCCCAGGTTTACTTCTAGATTCTGGGGGAGTGTTCAGCGTGCGATGGGTACTACTCTCAGTTTGAGTACAGCCTATCATCCAGAGACTGATGGTCAGTCAGAGCGCACCATCCGTACGTTAGAGGATATGCTTAGAGCGTGCGTCATGGATTTTGGTTCAGCCTGGCAGGATCATTTGCCGTTGATCGAGTTCGCTTACAACAACAGCTATCACACTAGTATTGGGATGACACCTTTTGAAGCGTTGTATGGGCGACGTTGTCGTACTCCACTCTTCTGGGAAGAAGTGGGGGAGAGACAGGCTGAAGGACCGGAGTTTATCCAGCAGGCGATAGACATTGTTGATCAGATCAAGAAACGGATTAAGACTGCACAGGATCGTCAGGCCAGCTATGCTAATATCAAGCGTAGGCCTTTGCAGTTCGAGGTCGGGGAGAAAGTGTTTCTGAGAGTGTCACCTTTCCGCAAGATTCTCAGATTTGGCCTTAAGGGCAAGTTGTCTCCCAGATTTATCGGTGCGTTTGAGATCTTGGAGAGCATTGGCGATTTGGCTTATCGACTAGCTTTGCCACCGCATCTATCTAGTATTCACGACGTGTTCCACGTATCTCTGTTGAGACGGTATGTGGCGGATGAATCTCATGTTCTGTAGCGATCTGAGGTTCAGGTAGACAAGGATTTGACTTATGTTGAGAAACCTCTTCGTATCCTGGATTATAAGGATAAGGTTTTACGGAACAAAGTCATTCCTTTGGTTTTAGTTCAGTGGCAGCGCCGAGGCACTGAGGAAGCTACTTGGGAGCTTGAGGACAGGATGCGTAAAGACCATCCTGAGTTGTTTTGATTCATTCTTTAAGTTGTATTCAGTTGCAAACTCTGTAAACGTTTGATTTGAATAAAGAATGTTTCTGATTTCTGTATTTGCATTCGGTACTTAAGATCTGTTTTCGAGGACGAAATATCTTAAGTGGGGGAGAATGTAGTAGCCCGAACCCTAATTGAGTAATTAAGGATTAATGCTAATTAAATAAATTGGGGATTGGACGGATCGGAAGCTCCGAAGGGACGATCGGAAGCTCCGATCGGGATCGGAAGCTCCGATGAGGATCGAAGGCACCGATGATATTACGTCATCCATGACGTGTGGCTGGATCGGAAGCTCCGATCAGGATCAGACGTTCCGATCACCCCTATCCGGAGTCATCAAGTGATATTTTGACACGTGGCAGATCAGGATCTTCGGAAGCTCCGATGGCAGGATCGGACGTTCCGATCGAGGTTCGGACGTTCCGATCAAGGATCGGAAGTTCCGATCGTTGTCTATAAATAGAAGGCCGAGACTTCATTTCTCCTTGCCAATTCCGGATTTCCTCTCTATTTCTAGTTCTTTTGGAGCTGTTCTAGTCTTCTTTGGCTTGGTCCGGAGGTCGGAGAGGCGTTCGGTAGTCGTAGCGGAGTTGTGCCCAAGTTCTGGAGGCATCGACATCAAAGGGCTAACGACGGACGAAGGTATAGCTTTTGCTTCCTATAAATATTTAGGAGTATGCAATAGCTTAGTTAAGGCTTTTAGAGCACTGTAATGATAGTAGTATCATTTCGCTGTGTAGGCGGACTTTAGGCTTGGACTTAGAGCTGGTAGTGCCTACCTGGTATTTGAGGTACGAAAGTACTGTTCGAGATATCCTGACTGAGTATGCATGTATTATATGACTGCATGATTTATATGCCATGATATTATGCTGCATTCATTTGCATCTTGCTGTATCTCCTTCGAGATGTCTGTAGTAGGGTTGTACCCTATCCTGTTAGTGGATGGACTTCCATCGATTTGGGTCCGGCATATCCACGGTTATCTCGGTATGGGAGCCACCTCCTGAAGCGACGGCACAGCGTGCTACATACCAGGGCCCGGTCTGTCTCTGTTATCTGATCCTTGACCTCGAGTCTATAGGGGGTTCACTTTGCATGCATGTATACTCATACTCTCGCACTGAGCGTTTTATGCTCACGTCTCGTACTCTGTATTTTCTGGACACCCTATTTCATGGGGCAGGTTTGCGATTGGACGAGGAGGGTGGATCCAGGAGGGGCTAGTCAGTGGTTGGCCAGCTGGAGCTTCGTCTAGGTTTTATTACTGTTGTTTGGGTTTTATACAGCTATTCGATTTGGTTGTATATTATTGGATAATTACAGATTCCTTTACTTGAGATTGTATAATGTTATTGGTTTCCGCAGTTTTATTCTGATATCTGTTTTATTAAGTTAATTGCATGCCTAAATTCTGTTTAGTAGGTGATCCGGGTAAGGGTCACTACAAACACAAACACAAGTGGGGATAGGGGGTATTCCTGCCGAAGACCTCTGTTAGACTAAAAAAAAAACAGCCAACAAAGCATTAATATTCACTGAAAATGTAGTAGCCCGGTCCTATTTTAGAAGATTAAGTGATTAATCATGTTTAGAATTAAGTAAAACATGATTAAGAGATTTTAATACGATTAAACGGACCAAGAAATCGGATCCAGAATGTCCAATAATGGTTAAGGAGCAATTTTGATATCGAGTAGTTCGGAAGTTTCGAACTACATAAGCCCAAGAGATCGGATGGTATGATTGGTTTGGAAGAGGCGAAGCAGTTCAAAAGCTCTGTGGAGTTTGGAACCTCCAAACCAGGGATCGGAGCGTCCGAACTCAGTTAGGCCAAACAGCTGGTGTGGTGTCAACACTGTTTGGTCACGCAGGAGTTCAGAACGTTCGAAGGTGAGTTCGGAGAATCCGAACTGTGCATGCTGCAACATGGCCTGCATGCGAGATCGGAGCGTCCGAAGTAGGGGATCGGAACGTCCGATCTCCGCCTATAAATAGGCCCTCCTAGATTCAGTTTTGTACACCAATTCCCCAACTCCTCTCTCGTGTTGTGTGCATTTTTTAGGGTTTCAAGTCTTCTTAGGCTTGGTCCGAGGTCTTGACGAGGTATTCCGAAGTCGTTGCGGAGTGTTGCCCAAGTTTTGGGGCTATCTTATTCAAAGGGCTGACGACGGACGGAGGTATACACGAGTTCTATAAATAGTTTGGCAGTATCTATTAGCTTAGTAATGGCTTTTAGATATGGTTTAGTGATATAATAATCTTATGAATATAGGCTTGGACAGTAGAGCATGATTTGCTTATCTGTTGGTTATTTGAGGTACGAAAGTACTATTCGAGATACCCTAATTGAGTATGCATGTATTATGTGTTTCATTGTTTATATGACATGATTTTATCTACATATTACCTGTAACGATATTATGCTTCATGCATTAGCATATTGAGCTTGTACCCTTGAGATAGTCGTTAGTAGGGCGCTCACCCTATGTGTAGTGGATGGTTGGACATGCGGACTCGTGATCAGGTCACCTATATCCACATTGGGTATATGATCCACCTCCTGGTATGACGGCACAAAGTGCTATATTCCTGGGGCCCGAGTTAGTGAGCAGGATTTCTTGACCTTGTGTCTTGGTACCCGTACACTTGCATACATGCACATATAATATTTGTATACTCATACTCTCGTGCTGAGCGTTTTATGCTCGCGTCTTCGTACTGTTTTGGACACCCTATTCCACCGGGCAGGTGTGAGACCTCGTTTCTAAACCACTATTCTCGGAGTAAACAACAATTAAACATACAAGAAACCAAGAATCAAAGCGATCACAATATTTTTTTTTTTTAAAAACGAAAACGAACGCGTGCCCGCGCCGAAGCCAGCGCGCCCGCGCCCTCGCCTCGCCAAGAACCAGCGCGCCCGCGCCCTTACCTCCCCAAAAGGCCGCGCGCCCGTGCCGTCCTCTCGCCCAGAAATCGAAGGCACCGAAAATAAATCCAACCAAACCTAAACACTTGCATTTAAAGTATCTGACAAGCCAATAACAATACAAGAAAAGTTTAGGGAAGAAAAACATTCGATTCGGTAGTACCTACATCAATTCTTGCTTACAATACAAAACGAGAAGTTCGAATAACAAAACATGTTCGCAAAACATAAACTAGATTGACATGCTGATTTGACTTCTAAATGAGTCTCACTTCTATCTCTTGCTCTTGACGTTAACCAGGTCTACTTTGACTCGGTCCTGCCCCACCTGTTGCCAAGTACATATACAAACAAAGACAACAACCGGATAATCCGGTGAGAATACAATCCCCAGTAAAAGAGACAAACATGAATATCAAATAATATATCAAAACATGATACATATATACAAGACAAGCAATTCCAAAAATCATCTCAAAACTTAATTCAAATGAATAATGCAATGCATGTCTTTAAATGTGGGATTATCAAGTCCGAATAATCAAGAAATTGCTGCTTTTGCTTTTGGGGATCCCGAGGATGAGATCACGTAAACAACTCACCGACTCTTCCGATCGAGGTGGTGCTACGTATCTCCATCCTCTAGACTTTGGTGCGACTATAAGGAGTATGCTAGCACTAGGTGAAATGGCTACACCCAGGCCACTCACAATATAGTCCCCAAAACGTCTAACATAAAAGGGCCGTCCTGCCCGATAAAATCAAGGATTCTTAGCTCAAGATGAATGCAATGCAAACATAACTCAATCAACTAAATTCGATTAAAACCAAATAACATGCAAGTATGTGATTCCTCGGAACACTCGAATCAAGTTGGATTCGAGTCACACGTTCCATTCCAGTCTAAGTCATCTTATACCTCTTTAAAACGTCGATGCTCCAACCTGGAAACAACGACAATAATTCCTCAATCAAGATTCAATCAAACTTCCTCAATCGATAATAAGAAATCGATACTATACCGGCTACAATTTTCAAAGCGATACAACTCTTGCAATCTCGCAACTCAACGACCTTCAAACAAATCTGTCAAAAGAAGTAATAAATGCTCGAGATCAAAATACAACTCAATCGAAGACTTGACTCAAACACTACAAACCGATTGATAATCCAAAACTCAAACCGGCGGCATAACGACTGTATTCTGATCAAACCGAAAACGCAGACAGCATAATATCAATCCAAACAACTCTTATCAATCAACATTCAACCATAACAATCCAATTCCAACAAATCATAAAAACTCAACTTTCGAAAATCCCTTCAAAAATCATAACAAATCCGAACGACGCTCTATTTCGAAACCGACAGATAATAAACGATCAGAACTCTGCAAGAACAACATACTAGCAACTCAATTGATTCTAACGACATCCAAAAAATGAAACGTATCTGATCGGAGAAATACTTACGGTAGAACGAAGCTCTCGTAGCCGTGATCGCTAATCTGCCTTCAGAAATAAATTCCAATGGACGGATCGAGCTCGGACTGAAATCTGGAAGCTTGAACTCACGTTTCTCTCTTCATCAATGGAGGAAACGGCTTGGAGGAGGAAGATGGAGTGAAGAGAAAGTCAATAGCTTGCTTAAATATCTAATAAACTCCAAAAATGCATTTTAGTCCCTGAAAAATCCGAAATTTGCAAAAAGGACCCTGATCAAAATCAAGTCGGCTCTTGAACTTTGGAATCTCCGATTATCTCAAATAAAGTCAATTAAGATAATATCGGGGCGTTACAATTCTCCGCCTCTAAGAAAAGATTTCGTCCTCAAAATCAAACACGGTTCCAACGCGAACTGTGTCTCTCAAATACTCCTTCAAGTCCGCAAATCAAAAGTCGACACATTCTTATCAGCATAATCATCATCTGCTCAAACACAATCCAATCGTCTCTAGTTTCAACTCAAGGCATAACATCTAAGTTCGACTCGTCTGATCTGGCTGTCGTCGTTCTGAGGATATCGAACTAAATAAGTTGAAATCAGACAACAAAATCTCATCAAATTCCTTGCCGAAAGAACGAGTGCATCAAGGATCTCCAACTAAACTGACAGACTTTGGCAAAAACACGACATCTGATGACCTCTGACAAGATATCAATCCTCTAGTCTTGACTGAAAGTCATTCTGTACAGAAATGGTAGCCGATTCCAACAATCGGTCAATCGAAGTTAGATAGTAGATAATATAAGAACATCTCAAAACATCAGTTGCTGCATACAATTCCTCAGATAAAGATTTGCAGTCAGAAATCTCAAACAATCTAATCCTCTTTTCTGCCTCCAAATTAGCTCCAACTGTGAAAACAATTATTCCAACTCCCTAATCAAAGAAAAGATCACGGAAATCTATTCATAAGAAAAAAAATAGATAACAGATCCCCAAATCAATAAGATCGCTGCGAGCTCGAAGTCCAGATTCAGACATTGAGTCTCGAGGGTCTTCAGCTGTCTCGATGTCCAGACTATATCGCGATTCCTCTGAATAAGAATACATCCCAAAATCTCGATAAGAAGAGAGCGCTGATCGGCACAAATTCCATCATTAACTCCAACAATCGAAGAAGACCATTCAATCCAAAAGAATTCCGACATTGAAGAATAAAAAACAACTGCTTGGTACCAATATCTGCTATACGATTCTCAAAAAACTCTAAAAGATCAGTACAATTCTCATTCCAAAAGATAAGAAATCAACGATAAGAATTCCTAGTCTCAACTAATTCTTCTGAAAGATCCGGTTAATAGAATGATTAACAACACTACTGGTGTATTCATCAATTCGAACGATTCAACAAAAGTTTAGAGGCACGATAAACATTAAACAGATTCTTCAATAAGAAGGCAATTAACTCGCCAGTATCTAGCAGTCCAGTAAGAATAGAAAACCAAAATCAAATGTTACCTGATCCATCATTATCGGGAGCAGCCCGAGTCTGTGGGTCCTCAGACAGAGCAAAGACTTGTGCCTGCTGTCTGGGAGGCTGGCTTGCATACTGATTACCTTCCTGTTTATTCTGCTGCTGAGGTTGAAAAGAGTGGACAGTAGGAGCTTGTTGCTGAGGCTGAGCTGTCTGTCTCGAAAAACTTCCACTCTGAGCTTGCTCAGGGACACGCTGAGGACACGCTCTGGCAAAGTGCCCCGCCTGGTTATAGATATAGCAACTTCCAAAAATACCTCTACACTGATCACTGGAGTGATGACCTCCGCAGTTGGCACAAGACATGCCTGACTGACCCGAACTCTGTCCCAATCCATGCTGCCTCGAGCCACTAGAGCTCAAAGAACTGGTTCCGTGCTTCTTAAACTGTTTCCCCTTCGGGAGATAGTAATCCTTCCTATTACCTCCACTGCTACCACCCTCAAAACTCGGTGGTTGGTTCTGAAACTGAAAGGATTGATTCTGGTAATGGAACGGTTGGTTCTGATATTGAGAAGATTGTGCCTGAAACTGTCCTTGCTGCTGCTGAGGCACAAACTGATTTCCTCTCTGTCTCCACAAACCTGCTTCAGCTCCCTTTGCGTGATTCATGGCATCCGCAAAATTATCTGGCCTAGCAGTGTTTACCAACGTGAAGATATCCGGGTTCAAACTATTAATGAACTGATCAGCTTTTGCTTCTTCGTTGTCGGCAATGTGCGGTGCAAATCTCAGCAAACTATCAAACTTGGCCACATACTCCTCAATATTCAAATTTCCTTGTCTTATATTTGCAAATTCGGCTCCCTTGTCCTTTCGGTACGAAACTGGGAAAAACCGTTTATAAAACTCAGACTTTAACAGATTCCAGTTAATAGCTGTACCTCGGTTCTCCAAGGACCTCTTCGTCGTGATCCACCAATTCTTAGCCATACCACGAAGCTGATGAATGACTAACCTAGTTCGGCGGTCGTCGGAGTAATCAAGGGAATGGAACAACTGATCAATGTCGTCCAATCAACTCTCACTGTCAACTGGATTCTCTGTACCCAACAACAACGGTGGATTAAAAGACTGGAACCTCTTCAGCAAGGTTTCCATCGGCGTCGCCGTAGCATCCATCTGAACAGTTTTGGTACTAGCTTGCTCATTCGGTGGAGTAACTGGCGGTGGGTTCCTGTTAATAACTCATCGAGGACCCATCTGATAATCAAAGGTTAGGACACAAGATATCTCAGTCGCTGCAATTCGATGTCCTTCCAATCTCTCAAAATTCCGGATACAGGTGAATTACAGTTCATATCTCAAATAATTCATGCTTTATAACTTAAATCACATAGTCATGTAATTCAAATAATTCTCAATTAATAAAGCATGCTCGCATGGTATTTAAACAAATAAATTTAAATAACTCAATCACATGCGAGAATTCAATTCATGCGGACTCGATCTACCCCGCTCACTTCTAAATTCAGTCCAAGAATCTTATCGCTCTGATACCACTTAATGTGAGACCTCATTTCTAAACCATTATTCTCGGAGTAAACAACAATTAAACATACAAGAAACCAAGAATCGAAGCGATCACAATATATATTTTTTTTAAAAGGAAAACTAATGCGCGCCCACGCCGAAGCCAGAGCGCCCTCGCCTCGCCAAGAACCAGCGCGCCCGTACCCTTACCTCGCCAAAAGGCCGCGCACCCACGCAAATATCCGCGCGCCCGCGCCGTCCTCTCACCCAGATATCCAAGGCACCGAAAATAAATCCAACCAAACCTAAACACTTGCATTTAAAGTATCTGACAAGCCAATAACAATACAAGAAAAGTTTAGGGAAGAAAAACATTCGATTCGGTAGTACCTACATCAATTCTTGCTTACAATACAAAACGAGAAGTTCGAATGACAAAACATGTTCGCAAAACATAAACTAGATTGACATGCTGATTCGACTTCTAAACGAGTCTCACTTCTATCTCTTGCTCTTGACGTTAACCAGGTCTACTCTGACTCGGTCCTGCCCCACCTGTTGCCAAGTACACATACAAACAAAGACAACAGCCGGATAATCCGGTGAGAATACAATCTCCAGTAAAAGAGACAAACATGCATATCAAATAATATATCAAAACATGATACATATATACAAGACAAGCAATTCCAAAAATCATCTCAAAACTTAATTCAAATGCATAATGCAATGCATGTCTTTAAATTTGGGATTATCAAGTCCGGATAATCAAGAAATTGCTGCTTTTGCTTTTGGGGATCCCGAGGATGAGATCACGTAAACAACTCACCTACTCTCCCGATCGAGGTGGTGCTACGTATCTCCATCCTCTAGACTTTGGTGCGACTATAAGGAGTATGCTAGCACTAGGTGAAACGGCTACACCCAAGCCACTCACAATATAGTCCCCAAAACATCTAACATAAAAGGGCCGTCCTGACTGATAAAATCAAGGATTCTTAGCTCAAGATGAATGCAATGCAAACATAACTCAATCAACTAAATTCGATTAAAAGCAAATAACATGCAAGTATGTGATTCCTCGGAACACTCGAATCAAGTCGGATTCGAGTCACATGTTCCATTCCAGTCTAAGTCATCTTATACCTCTTTAAAACGTTGATGCTCCAACCTGGAAACAACGACAATAATTCCTCAATCAAGATTCAATCAAACTTCCTCAATCGATAATAAGAAATCGATACTATACCGGCTACAATCTTCAAAGCGATACAACTCTTGCAATCTCGCAACTCAACGACCTTCAAACGAATCTGTCAAAAGAAGTAATAAAGGCTCGAGATCAAAATACAACTCAATCGAAGACTTGGCTCAAACACTACAAACCGATTGATAATCCAAAACTCAAACCGGCGGCATAACGGCTGTATTCTGATCAAACTGGAAACGCAGACAGCATAATATCAATCCAAACAACTCTTATCAATCAACATTCAACCATAACAATCCAATTCCAACAAATCATAAAAACTCAACTTTCGAAAATCCCTTCAAAAATCATAACAAATCCGAACGACACTCTATTTCGAAACCGACAGATAATAAACGATCAGAACTCTGCCAAGAACAACATACTAGCAACTCAATCGATTCTAAAGACATCCCAAAAATGAAACGTATCTGATCGGTGAAATACTTACGGTAGAACGAAGCTCTCATAGCCGTGATCGCTAATCTGCCTTCAGAAATAAATTCCAACGGACGGATCGAGCTCGGACTGAAATCTGGAAGCTTGAACTCACGTTTCTCTCTTCATCAATGGAGGAAACGGCTTGGAGGAGGAAGATGGAGTGAAGAGAAAGTCAATAGCTTGCTTAAATATCTAATAAACTCCAAAATTGCATTTTAGTCCCTGTAAAATCCGAAATTTGCAAAAAGGACCCTGATCAAAATGAAGTCGGCTCTTGAACTCTGGAATCTCCGATTATCTCAAATAAAGTCAATTAAGATAAAATGGGGGCGTTACAGCAGGTCTCAGACTTGATGGAGCTGGAGGCTCAGGGAGACCGTAGTTGGGGGTTTTCATCAGTGGTGGAGATAGGTTCTGGTGTTGGTTTTTAGTTCCTGGTTAAACTATTTTAACTCAGTTATTTCGAAAAGGTTGTATGATATCGGATTTTTTTTCCCTTGGGTTTGTAATATTGGTTTCCACAGCTTATATTTCTGATTATGTTTATTTAATATAATTGCATGCCTAAGCTCTTGATAAGTAGGTGATCACGGTGCGGGTCATTACAAAAAACCAGTAGTTATTCACACACTGAAGAATCATGTCATAGACCCCATCCTAAAATATGAAAGCCTTAAGCACATTAAGGAGAAAATCCCACCTAATTCTGTCATAAGCTTTAGCCATATCCAGCTTCAGAATTAAGTTACCTCCCCTAACCCAATAATTGAGCCGATTAACCAATTCCTGAGCCATGAGAATACTATAAAAAATTTTCCGTCCAGAAACAAACCCACTTTGCGACGTGGAGATAAGTTTAGGCATTAGTGGCTTCAATCGGAGCGTTAAAATTTTGGTGAAGATCTTGTTGAAAACGTTGCATAAACTGATCGGCCTTTAATCAGTCCATATCTGGGCATCATCATTCTTAGGGATCAATATAATAGTGGTAGCAGTGAAAACTCTAGGCAATGGAGACCCCTCAAAAAATTCCTGAATTGCTACCATCAAGTCAGATTTGATAATGCTCCAGCACCTCTAGAAAAAGCCCGTAGAAAAACCATCAGGACCAGTAGTACTCTCCTCATGCAAGGATTGAACACACTCAAACACCTCCTCCTCAGAAACAGCAACCATCAGACAGGCATTATCTCCCTCATGCACCAATCTAGGAATATGAGTAAAATCATCTCGTTTAAGAACAGTTGGATCGCCAGACAACAGAGATTCAAAAAATCTGGCCCCGGATTTTTGAATTTGCATGGGAGTCTCCAAGGATTAGCCGTCATTCCCAAATATGATAAATTTTATTAGACGCCCTCCTCCTATTCACCATGTTATGAAAGAGTTTTTTGTTCCGCTCACCTTCGGCAATACTCCCGAGAAAGCGAGAAGGCCGTTATTCTCAAATCAGAGGGGTCCCTATCGAATTCCTCTTCTAATTGGGCCGCTTTTAAATCCAGGTCTCGGACTCTATCCAAGAAATTACCGAAGACATCTTTGTTCCACCACTTGAGATGGTGTTTAAGGCATTTCATTTTAATCACCATCCGAGATATACCCATCTCATTGCAAGGGTTATCCTAATTTAGTCTGACCGTCTGTAAGAACTCCGAATGTAAGAGCCACATACTCTGAAATTGGAAGGAACCAACTTTTATGGGCAAAAAGGACTGAAATCTGGATTGGGCAGTGATCAGAAGAACCACTATGAAAATGTTCTACCTTAAAGTAGTTGAAAAAATATGCCCAAACCGAAGAAATGAGAACCCTATCCAACCTCTTTCACCCCACAAAACCAGCATTAGTCAATCTAGCAGAAATGACAAACTCTGAGAAATCATGCATGACAGCTGGCCGATTAACCACCCCCGTGGAGTGGTCCAGTGGGTCAGCAATCACATTGAAGTCTCCACCAACAACCCACGGACATCCATCTACCGGTTGACATCCAAGTAAAACCTCCCATAAAGAAAGTCTGTCATTCCTGTTACATTTGGCATAGACAATCGAAAGATATACATCCATCGGGAACATGCTAGAGGAAATTTTGACGTGCATGAACTGATCATGATCATGCAACACCAAAATAGAGACCTCCATATCATAGAAGAAAGAAATTTTATTACTGATATTAGCTACCAAATTCGAAAAACCAAACATTCTGGGCATCAGAGATTGGTCAAGTTGTCTCATCGGTTCCAAAATAGCCATGAAATGAAATTTATGAACTTTTTTCAGGAGTTTAATCCTCCTCTGTGCAGATTTATTCCAAATACCTCTAACATTCCAAATAAGACAATTCATAAGGAAATATCAGACGAGCCCATATCCAGATTTTTTGAATTACCTCGAGTCGCCATGACTGGCACCGATTTAGTTCTTTTTGGTGGACTGCCACGTCCCCTCTTTTGAGAATTTTTCACACAACCAGATTGAGCACCCAAAGTAATAATTTTAGTAATCTCAAGATATTTAACTACTTCCCCATCCGGGTTTATATCCTCTAGAGACCCTTCCTGGTCACCACCTATTTCACCATCCGAGCCTCCATCCTCGGCCACATCCAAACCACATGTTTCTCCCTGTTCCTCTCCCTCACGGTAAATCGCTTGTAAAGGGTCCATACCCACTATATTATTCACCACATGACCTACAATGTGCTCCCCTCCTAACATCCTGTCTCCACTCTCACCATTAATACCCCCCGGTGCAACAATTTTGTGGGCAGCTTGCTCTATCACCATCAGATCAGCATTCACAGATTCAGGTGACATCATTTGCTCTTCCTCCCTCGAACAACTACCACTGACCTCTGGATGAATAGTTGATATATCCTAGGCAGTGTAAGGCCCGGGATTAATTAATATTAATCCGAATTTATTGAATTTTAATTCGAGTATATTTAATTTGGGAATAGTTAGAGTTTTGATTTAAATTCTAATATTCTTAAATTATTTAGGATTGGAATTGAATTAAAATAAGGGCTGAGGACCAATTGCAATTATTGAAAAGTTGAGGGACTAAATTGCAATTTGTATATAACTTATCAGATTTTATTAGCTTACTCAGCATGAAACGTGTATCTTCTTTCCGAAATCAGAATTTTGAAGCAGAGAGCCGAGTTCTTCTTCATTTCTTTTGAAAGTTTGATATTCAAAGTCTCGTAACTTTTGAACCGGTTATCCGATTTCGATTCCGTAAATTGTTCTGGAATCCTTACGACGAGGGCTTCGATCTCGTGTAATTTTTATGTTGTGTTATATGGATTTCGAAATCAATAAAGGGCAGCTATCAGATTTTGAATCATTGATCATGTTTTTGAATTGTATCGCTTCTATTTTCGAAACCGGATCAAAGTTGGATGATTGAATGTTTTGGATATGACTTATAGCATGTATATCGATGAGTTTAGCTGCTGATATGATGTTATGTGACTGAGTTTTATAAGATATATGCTGATATATTAATTTGAGTTACAAGTTTCGAAGTCGGGATTACGTCGGTTACCGATTTTCAATCGCTACGCCGTTTAATCGAGTTTTTGGACTGTTTTGAGGTTCGATAGCTAAGCTGAAACACTTATCTTGATGATGTGAATGTTATAGAATTTTATTCTTCCATTTCAGTAGAGTTTGGAATGCCAACGACTCGAGACCACGACATTGAACCGAAGAAGAAAGAGTTGAGGTTTGAAATGAGTTTGACTGACAATCGATTATTGGTTTTGATTCGTTTCTGAAATAATAATCTTGAATGAAGTTTGATATAAGTATTTTGGTTGTTATATTTCAGATTGAAGAGTTCAGAACCGAGATAAACGAAGGTATAATGACGACATCGCGAAGTAGGGACTTTGAAACTCAAGAGAGACTAATCTTGAGTTGGCCCGCAAAAACCACATACTTGTTTATGTTTTTGATTTGATTGTGATGTTGTCGATCCATCTCAGGTAGTGGATATTTATATTCGAGTTGATATGATGCTATATTGAATCGATTCTATGCCAAGGTTGTGGTAAACCTTATTTGCGAGTCGTTTACGAACTCGTTAGATGGATATCCATGTCAAGATCGTTTACGAATCTTGATGACATGAAGTTATATGAATCAATTCTTATTCAAAGCGTTTACGTACTCTATTTTTTGAGTCGAGTTTAAATAGAGCCAAGATGATTTATTTAACGCTTTCTATATGTTGGTTATACTGAGAATTGTTTCTCACCGGAGTTTATCCGGCTATTGTCTTGTTTTGTATGTGTGCATAACAACAGAAGGGGCAGGAGCTAGTCATCGACGTCATTGACAGCTGGGAGAGAGTCTAGCACATGAGAACTCGGGTTGTAGATGATGTCTTGAACTTTAGAAGCACTAAACCTTAGTTATGTTGTTTTTGGGAATACATGTATGAAACTTGATATAGTTGTTGTCGTTTACGATCTTTAACGACTTGTTTGATGTAATAAAATGCATGTATAGATGTTTGAGACCTTGTTTATATATATATGCAAGTTTTGGATCTTTTAAACCATGCCTCATGTTGTTCTTGATGACAAGAAGTGATAGTGCTCGGTTTTGACAGCAAAAAATTATCATGCAGTATTTCTGGAATTTGGAGCCCGCTCGATCTGCAGAAGTTAACGGATCGAGCGAGCCCTGCATTTTGCAAAACAGAGATTTTAGTTTATGGCTCGCTCGATCCGCGGAAGTTGACGGATCGAGCGAGGCCAAATTGTGTTCCATCCGAGAGTTGAGCAATTGTGCTCGCTCGATCGGGTGTTTTTCACCGATCGAGCGAGACACTGGAATTTAAAAAAAAAAATTTTTTTACTTGGCTCTTGGTTTCTTAATTGATGTTTAATGAATGTTAATTGTTCATTAATTGCCCTAAGATGAGATTAGCAACCCGAGGTCCCCACAGGCAGGATCTTTAAGTTTTTCAAATATGGCATCATTAGATGTAGAAGCAAATTCTGCATCATTGCCAATAAATAATCCATTCTCCCAATGTCCGAAAAATTCACCCGCCACTTTGTTTTTTCCCTTGCTAGCCTGAGCTATCTCAGAAGTTTCCACCATTCCATCTACCTTAATTAACTTCGAGATAAAGTAGCAGTGGGTCGAACCTATTGAAATTAAATGAGTCCCACTTTTGAATTTCTCCAAATCCATCAATACCAAAAGACGCTCCCCTCGAACTCGAACTCACTTTTTTTCCATTCCACTCTCTTAGTTTTCAACTCACCAGGATGTTGAGCTGGTTGATTAGCACCGCCGCACGCCTCAAGACTCCGCTTATTGTTAATAAAAGATCGCTAGTCCCCATTCACAGCCACTCAAGATGATTTTGGAGCTGGACGGGGCATCCAACCATTGGCGTAGCACTCCTTAGTGCTATGCCCAACATGACTAAAATCAACACAGTATTTGGTAGATTTTCATATAACACACGCTGCTCCACAACATGTTCACCCAAACCAATAAAAATTTAATGATGTCGAGTCATCAACAAATCAAATTCTACACAAACCCTTGTTATAGTTAATTTCTCAGCCTTTGAGGTCATCTCATCCGGTCTTAAGAGGTTTCCCTGTAGTGACCCGTCTCAGAATCACTAATTAATCAAAGCTTAAGCATGCAAAATAATTTAAACGCGATAATCAGATAGCCCAGCGGAAACTTAAATAATACAACTACAACCACCGACATGATACAACCGGTCCAAAGTAAAATATTGTATATTTTATACAACCCAATCGAAACATTGTACTAAATCCCACAAATAAAAAATCTGGTATAGTACAATCCACCCTGCTGAAGCTCAACGATTGCTACACCCGGTCCATCCAACCTAAGTCCTGCCCCATGGAATGAGGTGTCCAGAACAAAACCGAGGACGTGAGCTAACAACGCTTAGTACAAAAGTATGAGTATACACATGCTATGAATGCTAAATTCTAGTGAAGGTACCAGAAACCTATGTAGAATACTGCTCAATCAAAGGCGTCATGGTATGTAGCACACTGGGCCGTCGCATCAGGAGGTATTCCCATACCATAAAATCGTGGACATATCCGGATCCAAAACTATGGTATCCATCCACAGAATATAATGAGGCTGAGTGACCCCTCTACTAGTTATATCAACGATAAAGAACAGCGTGATAATGCATGCAGCATAATATCCGTGACATAATCAATGCACATAAAATTTTGTCCAAAAATTATCCCTAAATTTGAGCAGATCCTATATTACTTTTGTTCTTCATTTTTATTTGCCTTTTTTTTAACCGATCATGTTTTCGTAGATTAAACTAAGGTTATTACCTCTTTGACTAGAATGATGCCGTGTTATATCCACTAGAATATTGTCGGGTTATATCAACTGGATTTTACAGACTGTTCCTCACAGTCTAACCACACGTCAGCAACACTCAGCACAACTTGTTTCGTTCCCTACCTCAAGGTGTATAGTAATAGACTTAATTTGTAAATGAAAACAACATGAGAAAGAAGAACTTGTAATTTTATTAAGACATACTAAATATTATTACATTAGTAACCTCCTATAGAGGAGGAGATTACTTGTTTAGCTACTTATAGTAGCAAAAATTACAAAACACATAAACTACAAAGAGAAAATATTACGATTTTATTTTTACAAAAAATGAAGAGAATGGTCGATGCCTTCATATTTCTTCTACTTGATATTTATAGAGTCCCTTCACGGATTTGAAATCCGGACTTCAATCTTGCTAACTTCTTTATATTATTGCTGGTCAGTTGTTCTCGTGACTTATTGTTAGCACCTTATTTTTTTAGGTGGAAATTTTTTCCTTTGTCCATTTGATGTCTAAGGTTGATCTCTCCCTCTTAAATCTCCGAGGTGAAGAGTTGACTTGATGCCTCGAGATAAGGATCTAAAACCTCATTTTTTTTCTTGGATCGACTCATCCGAAAATGATCTCAACTTAGCACTTTTGCTCGGGGTACTTAAATCCCATGCTGTAGGCATAGAGTCCTGTACTCGAAAACTCTCATTTTGAGAAACCAGTGGTTCTCAATAGACAAAAGATCGACTTTTGTAATATAGACCATAATTGAGTATAAGCATGTATGCGTCATGTTGTTCGATCAAAAACAGTTCTCTTATCAACTTATTGTAGCTTAGCCCCACTTCTGCATTTAAGGAAAGATTATTGAACTCGTTTTGAAGCATTTCAAGGTGTTCCCTCAAATGTCTCTGAATTTTAATGATGACATCGACATCAAAGCTGTCCATCCCTTATTAAGAAATCTGAAAGAATATTTTCATTAGATCTGATGATGATAATAATAATAATAATAATAATAATAATAATAATATCAAAAATATAATTTTGACATAAATCTTGTCATCTCAATAATCTAGCTTTTTCTGGACTGGATTCAATTTTGTTCTTTAAAAAGGATTTTACCTGTGTATTGTCAACATTAAAGTAAATTCTTAGCAAGTAAAAATAATGGTTATTTTTCAAAGGCCTTTTTCACCGCAAAGAATTCTTTTTTGTTGATATGACATCTTGATGCCTCTACATCTAAGAATAGACCATTGTAGTATCTGCTTGTCAATTCTCCATCTGGTGTGAGCTTCATAAGACCATTGCCCACCAATGGTCACTATCATCTGTGTATAATACTATTTCATCTTAATCTTGAGGGCTAACAATTTTTGGGAGATTCTTGCAAATCTCTTTTAATTGGATAAGGCTCTTATCATGGTCTTCTGTCCATACGAATCTAGCATCATTTTTCAGTATTTGTTGGAGATCAAATTTAAGTTTTGGTGTTTAACAATTAAAGGTAAAATAAGACGATTGTTAAAGAGCAAATCAACTGGAAAAAGTTGGACAACTGAATAATTACTCAACCGAATAAAATCAGTCGAACCTAAGAACCATTATTATGATATAACAGATGTTTCGATGACTAAAGCTAACAATAGAATCACGATTGAATTTAGCAGAGTATTTTGAGGACTGAAAACAAACTAGAAGAAGACTAAATAAATATCACGATCATTTACGGATACTTGACTAAAGATCATAAGACTTATAAATTACAAGTAATACTCAAGAAAGTCAGTTACGATCAGTCCGACATTCACCAAACTATCAGAGTCAAATTCTTTTGAATTACTATAATTTCAAGAAAAAGACAAAACACTCAAGAAGCCGCCAGAATAGTAGTAGTGCGCAGGAGTGTACTATTTAACTAATTTGTATCCAAGACTTACAACTCTAGCAACGGGAAATCAAATGTGAGGAACATATATATTTGTATATAATTTTGTCCTTTGCATATCAATGGATATGAATTGAGATGAGTTCAGTCAAGAAACTCTCTCGAACACTTTGCATTAATCAAGACATTATCGTGATCAAGACTTCAGTCAAGTGATAAAATTCTAAGAAGTCTACACAATAAAAAGGCACACTTATTTAAGTTATATATTTGATCATTGAGGATCACATTTGTGCTAGACTATTCAAGCATCTCATACACTTTTTGTAATTTTAGTCGATGACTGAATTTGTATTAAATCTAACATATTCAACTTAAGGAATTGTTAAGTCCTTAATGAATTGGGATTGTACCAAGTTGTTGTATCACTCAAATCTTCTGGTGAAAATCCTTCCAAGTGGAAGAAGAGGTGACTTAGGAGTTTCAGTATCCGAAAATCCAAAACAATTTCTATGTTCTTAATTTATCATTCAAATCTTTCTACCTTTTGTTCCATCTATTAAGTTCATATTTTTCCGCACATTTCATTTTTCGATCGCTTAACATAGACAGTCAAGAAGGAAACAAGTTGTTCAGTTATAATCACGACTAAACCAAGTTTTTATTTCGAAGAAAAGTGCAAGTGGCATATTCACCCCATCCTCTACTTGTACTTATCGATCCTAACAAGTGGTATCAGAGCAAGAATGCCTTCTTGATTAGAACACACATCAAGATGTCATCATATAACAAGATCCCGATGTTCTCAAAAGAAGATTTTGATGAATGGAAGATTAGAATGCAGGCTCACATAATTGCACAAGACTATGACATGTGGTATGTCATCACAGATGGTCCTATCACTATAAGAAAGGCCAATACTGCTAATGCTGTAATGACCCACTGTATCAAGACTAGTCTTTTCAGCGTGCTTATGTCCTCACTCACACGCACCCTGAGAAACTTCCCAGGGGGTCACCCATCCTATAATTTCCCCAAGTTAAGCACGCTTAACTTTGGAGTTCTTATATGATGAGCTCCTGAAAAGAAGATGCACCTTCTTATCGGAAGCTCATCACATAAGAACTCCAAAGTTAAGCATGCTTGACTTGGGGAAATTATAGGATGGGTGACCTCCTGGGAAGTTTCTCAGGGTGCGTGTGAGTGAGGACAAAAGCACGCTGAAAAGACCCGTCTTGATATAGTGGATCGTTACAAATGCTATCCGCAGTGGTGCACCTCAGATGATTGAAAAGACAAGATGTGAATGACGGCTGACGATAAAAAGAAAAATATTTTTGATAACATGGCCAGACATTCTTTATAAAACTCTTGATAAGAATAAAATCATTAAAATCAAGATGTGTAAGACAGCAAAGGAAATTTGGGAGAAGCTAATCCAGCTGTGTGAAGGCAACGAGCAAATCAAGGAAAAAAAACTATCAGTTGCCACTCAGAAATTCGATAATATGAAATGAAGACTGGAGAATACATGATAGAGTTTGATGACAGTCATCAACATTGTCATTGAATTGGCTGCTCTTGAAAAAAGTCTATCCAAATAGAGAAGTAATTCTGAAAGTCATTCGTGGACTGCCCAGAGAATGGGATGTAAAGACCATGGCCATGAGAGAATCGAAAGATCCGAATAAATGTGAATTACATGATCTTTTTGCAGACTTGAAATGTAACGCCCCAATTTTATCTTAATTGACTTTATTTGAGATAATCGGAGATTCCAGAGTTCAAGAGCCGACTTGATTTTGATCAGGGTCCTTTTTGCAAATTTTGGATTTTTCAGGGACTAATGCAATTTTGGACTTAAATAGATATTTAAGCTTGCTTTGAATTCTTCTCCTCCATTCTTTCCTTCCTCCATCGCCTCTCCCTCCATTGAATAACTCAAACGTGAGTTTCAAGCTTTTAGATTTCACCCCGAGCTCGATCCGTCCGTTGAAAATTATTTCTGAAGGCAGATTAGCGATCACGGCTGCGAGAGCTTCGTTCTATAGTAAGTTTTTCTCCGATCAGATACATTCTATTTTTCAAATGTCGTTAGAATCGATTGAGTTGCAAGTATGTTGTTCTTGGCAGAGTTCTGATCGTTTATTCTCTGTCGGTTTTGAAATAAAGCGTCGTTTGGATTTGTGATGAATTTTGAAGGGATTTTCGAAAGTTGAGTTTTTATGATTTGTTGGAATTGGATTGTTTTGGTTGAAGATTTGTTGATTTGAGTTTATCGGATTGATATTATGCTGTCTGCGTTTCTGGTTTATTAAAATACAGCCGTTATGCCGCCGGTTTGAAATTGGAATTTTGAACCGTTTTGAATTGATGATATTTGGCTATTGAGTTTGATCGTCGTTGTTGATTTTCTCTTGCCTCCGTACAGATTCATTCGAAGGCCGTTGAGTTGTGAGATTTCAAGAGTTGAATCGCTTTGAAGATTGTAGCCGGTATAGTATCGACTTTCTTATTATCGACTAGGAAGTTTGATTGAATCTTGAATGAGTATTGTTGTTGTTTCCAGGTTGGAGCATCGACGTTTGAAAGAGGTATAAGATGACTTAGATTGGAATGAAACGAGTAACTCGAATCTGACTTGATTCAAGTGTTCCGCAGAAATCAGATACTTGCATGTTAATTTATTTACTTGAATTTATTGAATGAGTTATGTTTTGCATTCATTCATCTTGAGCCAAGAATTCTTGATTTTAAGCGGGCAGGACGGCCCTTTGATGTTAGACGTTTTGGGGACTTTTAAGCAAGTGGCCTAGGCATAGAGGTTCGCCTATTGCTAGCATACTCCTTATAGTCGCACCAAAGTCTAGAGGATGGAGATACGTAGCACCACCTCGATCGGGAGAGTCGGTGAGTTGTTTACGTGATCTCATCCTCGGGATCCCAAAAGCAAAAGCAACAATTTCTTGATTATCCGGACTTGATAATCCCAGAGTTTTAAAGACATGCATTTCATTTTGATTTCTCTTGGAATTGCATGATTGATATTGAATATCTGGAAGTTGATATATTTCGTTTTGAGATTCTTATCTGATATTTCATGTTAGTCTCTTTTACTGGGAATTGTATTCTCACCGGATTATCCGGCTGTTTTCTTGTCTTTGTATGTGTGCTTGGCAACAGGTGGGGCAGGACCGAGCCAGAAATCTTATGGCTAGGTGGTCGAGTTGATAGAGTGAGGCCTTGGTGTTTTAGAAGTCGAATTGTAATTCGAACTCGATTTGTATTTTAGTTTGTAAACTTAGATTGAAAGCATGTTCTAATCGTTTGGAATGGACGATAACTTTGGAACTATCTTGTTTGGATCTATGTATGAAGTTTGGATGAATTATGTATTGGTGTATGCATGATTTGGATTGAGTTTGGACAAGTTTTCTGCTGTATTTTTAGTTCAGAACTATCACCGATCGATCGGTAAGATGTTACCGATCGATCGAGTGAGTTTTAGCCAAGTTTCTGTTTTTCTGAAAACTTGCCCGCTCGATCGGTAAGATCTTACCGATCGAGCGGAGCACTATTCACAAAAAAAAATATTTCCTTTGCTTTTAATCTGTGTTCTTGTTTGCTTAATAATTATTTATCCCGAGATTAGATGATTAGAATCGAGGTCTCACATTAAGTGGTATCAAAGACATAAGATTCTTGGACTGAATTTAGAAGTGAGCGGGGTAGATCGAGTCCACATGAATTGAATTCTCGCATGTGATTGAGTTATTTAAATTGATTTATTTAAATACCATGCGAGCATGCTTTATTGTTGAGAATTATTTGAATTACATGATTTTGTGATTTGAATTGTAAAACATGAATTATCTGAGATATGAACTGTATTTCACCTGTATCCGGAATTCTGAGAGGTAGCAAGGGCAGCGATTGCAGCGATTGAGATATCTTGTGTCTTAACCTTTGATTATCAGATGGGTCCTCGACGAGTTATTAACAGGAACCCACCGCCAGTTACTCCTGCGACTGAGCAAGCTAGTACTGAAGTTGATCAGTTGGATGCTACAGCGACGCCAATGGAAACCTTGCTGAAGAGGTTTCAGTCGTTTAATCCGCCCTTGTTGTTGGGTACAGAAAATCCAGTTGACTGTGAGAGTTGGTTGGATGATGTTGATCAGTTGTTCGATTCTCTTGACTATGCTGACGACCGCCGGACCAGGTTGGTCATTCATCAGCTTCATGGTGTTGCAAAGAACTGGTGGATCATGACGAAGAGATCCATGGAGAATCGAGGTACAACTATTAACTGGAATCTATTTAAGTCTGAGTTTTATAAGCGGTTTTTCCCAGTTTCGTACTGAAAGGACAAGGGAGCCGAGTTTGAAAATCTAAAGCAGAGGAATTTGAATATTGAAGAGTATGTTTCCAAGTTTGATAGTTTGCTGAGATTTGCACCGCACATTGCCGACAATGAAGAAGCTAAAGCCGACTAGTTCATTAATGGTATGAACCCTGATATCTTCACGCTGGTAAACACTGCTAGGCCAGATAATTTTGCGGATGCCATGAATCACGCAAAAGGAGCTGAAGCAGGTTTGTGAAGATAGAGAGGAGGTCAGTTTGTGCCTCAGTAGCAGCAAGGACAGTTCCAGGCACAACCTTCTCAATACCAAAACCAACCATATCATTTCGGGAATCAGTCTTTTCAATTTTAGAATCAACCACCGAGTTCTGAGGGTGGTAGCAGTGGAGGTAATAGAAAGGATTACTATCATTTGAAGGGGAAGAAGTTTAAGAAGCACGAAGGCAGTTCTTTGAGCTCTAGTGGCTCGAGGCAGTATGGATCTGGACGAGTTCGGTTCAGTCAGGCATGTATTGTGCCAATTGCGGAGGTCGTCACTCCAGTGATCAATGTAGAGGTGTTTTTGGAAGATGCTATATCTGTAACCAGGCGGGGCACTTTGCCAGAGCGTGTCCTTAGCGTGTCCCCGAGCAGGCTCAGAGTGGAAATTTCTCGAGACAGTCAGCTCATCCTCAGCAGCAATCAACTACTGTCCACTCTTTCCAATCTCAGCAGCAGAATAGGCAGGAAGGTAATCAGTATGCAAGCCAGCCTCCCAGACAGCAGGCACGAGTTTTTGCTCTGTCTGAGGATCCGCAGACTCAGGCTGCACCTGATAATGACAGATCAGGTAACGTTCAATTTTGATTTTCCATTCTTATTGGACTGTTAGATACTGGTGAGTCTCTTGCCTCTTATTGAAGAATCTGTTTTATGTTTAACGTGCCTCTAAACATTTGTTGAATTGTTCGAATTGACGAACACTCCTGTAATGTTGTTAAATTTTTATTAACCGGATCTTTCAGAAGAATTAGTCGAGACCAGGAATTCTTATTGTTGATTTCTTAACTTTTTGGAATGAGAATTATACTGATCTTTCAGAGCTTTTGAGAATCACATAGCAGATGTTTGTGCCGAGCAGTTGTATACTATTCTTCGATGTCTGAATTATTTTTGGATCGAATGGTCTTCTTCGATTGTATGATTTGATGATGGAATTTATGCCGATCAGCGCTCTCTTCTTATCGAGATTTTGGGATGTATCTTATTCAGAGGAATCGCGCTCTAGTCTAGACATCGAGACAGCTGAAGACGCTCGAGACACGATGTCTGAATCTGGACTTTGAGCTCGCATCGATCTTATTGATTAGGAGATTTGTTATCTATTTCCTTATGAGGGAATTTCCGCGATCTTTTCTAATCTTAGCAAGTGGAGTATTTATTTTCGCAGACGGAACTGATTTGGAGGCAGAGAAGAGGATTAGATTTTATGAGATTTCTGACTGCGAATCTTTATCTGAAGAATTTTATGCAACAACTGATGTCTTGAGCCGTAAGATTTAATCTTATTTTATATATTATCTGTTTATGATTGTCTGATTGATGAAATCTGCTACCGCATTCTATTTTAATACCCTCAGAACGACGGACAACCAGGTCAGACGAGTCGAACTTAGATGTTATGCCTTGAATTCGAACCAGAGATGATTCGATTGTGACGGAGCTTAGGAAGATTTTTGACAAGAATGAGTAGACTTTTGCTTTGACGGACTTGAAGGAGTAATTCGAGAGACAGAGTTCGTGTTGGAACCGTGTTTGATTTCGAGAACGAAATATTTTCTTAGAGGGGGAGAATTGTAACGCCCCGATTTTAACTTAATTGACTTTATTTGAGATAATCGGAGATTCCAGAGTTAAAGAGACGACTAGATTTTGATCAGGGTCCTTTTTGAAAATTTTGGATTTTTCAGGGACTATAATGTAATTTTGGACTTAAATAGATATTTAAGCTTGCTTTGACTTCTTCTCCTCCATTCTCTCCTTCCTCCATCGCCTCTCCCTCCGTTGAAGAACTCAAACGTGAGTTTCAAGCTTTTAGATCTCACCCCGAGCTCGATCCGTCCGTTGGAAATTATTTCTGAAGGCAGATTAGCGATCACGGCTGCAATAGCTTCGTTCTATAGTAAGTTTTTCTCCGATCAGATACATTCTATTTTTTGGATGTCGTTACAATCGATTGAGTTTCTAGTATGTTGTTCTTGGCAGAGTTCTGATCGTTTATTCTCTGTCGGTTTTGAAATAGAGCGTCGTTCGGATTTGTGATGAATTTTGAAGGGATTTTCGAAAGTTGAGTTTTTATGATTTGTTGGAATTGGATTTTTTTGGTTGAATATTGGTTGATTTGAGTTTATCGGATTGATATTATGTTGTCTGCGTTTCTGGTTTATTAAAATATAGCCGTTATGCCGCCGGTTTGAAATTGGGATTTTGAACCGTTTTGAATTGATGATATTTGGCTATTGAGTTTGATCATTGTTGTTGATTTTCTCTTGCCTCCGTACAGATTCGTTCAAAGGCCATTGAGTTGTGAGATTTAAGGAGTTGAATCGCTTTGAAGATTGTAGCCGGTATAGTATCGACTTTCTTATTATCGACTAGGAAGTTTGATTGAATCTTGAATGAGTATTGTTGTTGTTACCAGGTTGGAGCATCGACGTTTGAAAGAGGTATAAGATGACTTAGATTGGAATGGAACGAGTAACTCGAATCCGACATGATTCGAGTGTTCCGGAGAAATCACATACTTGCATGTTAATTGATTTACTTGAATTTATTGAATGAGTTATGTTTTGCATTAATTCATCTTGAGCCAAGAATTCTTGATTTTAAGCAGGCAGGACGACCCTTTGATGTTAGACATTTTGGGGACTTTTAAGCGAGTGGCCTAGGCGTAGAGGTTCGCCTAGTGCTAGCATACTCCTTATAGTCGCACCAAAGTCTAGAGGATGGAGATACGTAGCACCACCTCGATCGGGAGAGTCGGTGATTTGTTTACGTGATCTCATCCTCGGGATCCCAAAAGCAAAAAGCAGCAATTTATTGATTATCCGGACTTGATAATCCCAGAGTTTTAAAGACATGCATTTCATTTTGATTTCTCTTGGAATTGCATGATTGATATTGAATATCTGGAAGTTGATATATTTCATTTTGAGATGCTTATCTGATATTGCATGTTAGTCTCTTTTACTGGGAATTGTATTCTCACTGGATTATCCGGCTGTTGTCTTGTCTTTGTATGTGTGCTTGGCAACAGGTGGGGCAGGACCGAGTCAGAGATCGCATGTGTGAGACCTCGATTCTAAACCACTAATCTCGGATTAAACAACAATTAAGCGAACAAGAATCCAAGAGTAAAACAATTCAAAGTTTTTTTTTTTTTAAACGCCGCGCGCCCGCGCGAGGAGCCAAGCTCGCGCGTGCGCGGGCTTCAACAACCGAGACCAACCAAAGGCTCGCGCTCGCGCGAGGTACCAAGCTCGCGCGCGCGCGGGCAAACAATTCAGAGGCCCAACGGAGGCCTCGCGCGCGCACGAGGAATGCCTCGCCCGCGCGCGAAAGGCCTGGGCAGAAAATGCTCAGGCTGCAGAAAAATAAAGAAAGGATTCCGCGCTTGGTCCGACATGCCTTCAAATACATATGCAATAACAGGGTGTAGGGAAACATGCCATAACAAGTCATGCTTTCAGAAGGCCTAAAAACAACCAGAAGTCTAAATCGATATAACAACAACATACTTCGATTTTAGATTACAATCCGAATACAAACTAATTCGAATAACAAAACATATCAAGTTCGAGTTCTAACATGCTTCAATCTTAAACTAGATAAACATGCTAATTCGACTTCTAAACCGAGTCTCACTTCTACTACTTGCCCTCGAAGCTAACCATGCCTCTTCTGACTTGTTCCTGCCCTACCTGTTGCCAAGTACACATACAAAACAAAGCAACAGCCGGATAACCAGTGAGAACGACATTCCCAGTAAAAGCAACATAACAAGTAATACAAGTAACAAACATGCTTTCAATACAATAACGAAATCAATAACATTGTAATGAAATGCATGTCTTTAAGCAGGGATATCAAATCTGATAACGAGGGATTGCTGCTGTGCCTTTGGGATCCCGAGGATAAGATCACGTAACAACTCACCGACTCTCCCAATCGAGGTGGTGCCACGTATCTCACTCCTCTAGACTTTGAGCAACTATAATGAGTATGCTAGCACCAGACGAAACGACTACGACCTAGGCCACTCAATCATAGTTCCCAAACGTCTAAACAAAAAGGGCGGTTCTGCCCGCTGAAACAAGATTGGCTCAAGATAAATGCACAACAGAAACATAAAACATAATCCTTTTAACAAAAACCAATACAATCAAACAATACACACGTTCCTCATGCTAGAACAAGTGTAGATGCAAGTATGTGATTTCAAATGGGAAAACTCGAGAACCACAGTCTCGAGTATTCTATCCCGCTACGATGACTGCTTTACCTTTCAATGCAGTAGCTCCAACTCTGGATAAGCTACAAAAGAGATTGTATAAACAACTACACAATCTAACAACAACAAGGCAACGGTTCAAGGAAAACTCTATATACCGTTCTTCGTCCAATTCTCTGAAACGATCAAAAAGCTGCTAACTCTGGGCTTGACAACTCCAAACGAATCTGTTCAGATACAAGAGATGATTGATCAATAACCACGATCAACTTACAAGCCAAGTTCAAACTCAAAAACGGTTCAAAATCTCCAAAAACTCAAATCGACGGCATAACGGTTATAACTGAACAAACCGGCAATGCAGACAGTAGTTCAATACTGATAACAACTCAATTCAATGCTAACACAACAACAACAAGACAAACCCAACAAATCTCAAAACCATGATTTTCGAAAATGGCTTCCAAAAATCATAACAAATCCGAACGTCGCTCTATTTCAAAACTGACAGATAATAAACGATCAGAACTCTGTAGAGAACAACATACTCGAATCTAGAACGATTCTAACAACATCCAAAAACTAGAATGTATCCGATCGTAGAAAAACTTACGATATAACAGAGCTCTCACTGCTGTGATCGATAATCTGCCTTCAGAAATAAATTCCAACGGACGGATCGAACTCGGACTGGATTTGGAAAGCTTAAAGAAGCGTTTCCTCAAGCTTTAATGGAAGGAATCGATGGAGAGGAAGAAGGAGGAGAAGTGAAGACTAAGTCAAGTCTTTTCCAAGTGTAGATAATATATTAAACTCAAAATTTGCGTTTTAGTCCCTGAAATTTCCAAAATTTGCAAAAAGAACCCTGATCAAAATCAAGTCGGCTCGTGAACTCTGCAATCTCCGATTAACTCAAATAAACTCATTTAAGATAAAAAATGGGGCGTCACAATTCTCCCCCACTAAGAAGAGATTTCTTCCTCGAAATCAACGAGAACCACAACTCAAAGATAGAATAAAGAACTAAAGACAGTAAGGAGAACTCACGTCATCCGAATAGCTCTGGAAAACGCTGTCTCATGTCAGACTCTGTCTCCCAAGTCGCTTCCTCAACACCGTGACGGCTCCACTGCACCTTCACTAACGGAATCAACTTGGTCTTGAGTTGCTTTTCTTTCCGATCAAGGATCTGAATCGGTCGCTCAAAATAGCTCAGGGTCTCGTCTAACTCGTCTTCGTCAGGCTGAAGGGTATGAGAAGGATCTGGATGATACTTTCGCAGCATAGAGACGTGAAAAACGTCGTGAATACCAGATAAAGACGGAGGAAGTGCAAGTCTGTAGGCAAGATCGCCTATCTTCTCGAGAATATCGTACGGACCGATGAATCTCGGAGATAACTTTCCTCTCTTACCGAATCTGACGGTGCCTCTGAACGGAGAAATCTTAAGGAATACACGGTCTCCCTGCTCAAAACTCAGAGGTCGACGTATGACATTCGCATACTTTGCTTGTCTATCTTGAGCTGTCTTCATTCTGGTCTGAATGACCTTAACCTGTTCTGCCATATCTCGAAGCATATCCGGTCCCAAATCTGGTGACTCAGATAAATCATCCCAAAACAACGGAGATCGGCATTTCTTACCATACAATGCCTCAAAAGGCGCCATACCGATACTCGCTTGGAAGCTGATGTTGTAAGAAAACTCGACAAGAGGCAAAGAATCCTGCCAACTAGTGCCAAATTCTAGCACTACCGCTCGCAGCATATCCTCCAACGTCTGGATAGTCCGCTCTGACTGTCCATCTGTCTGAGGATGATAAGCTGTACTCAGATGCAATCGAGTACCAAGCGACTCTTGCAAACTATGCCAGAAGTGCGAAGTGAATCTCGGGTCTCTGTCTGAAACGATCGACTTCGGCACCCCATGCAATCTCACAACATTGCTAACATAAAGCTCAGCCATCTGATCATGACGATACGTCATCCTGTAAGGGATAAAGCAAGCTGACTTCGTCAATCGATCGATTACTACCCAAATGGCATCGCATCCTCGAACGGATCGTGGTAGCTTCGTGACAAAATCCATAGAAATGTGATCCCATTTCCAATCAGGAATAGATAAGCTGTGCAATAGACCACCTGGTCGCTTCCGCTCTGCTTTCACTTGCTGACAGTTCAAACACCGTGACACAAACCTCGCGATGTCGCTCTTCATTCTCTTCCACCAGAACTGACTCTTTAGATCATTGTACATCTTACGACCTCCAGGATGAATGCTAAACCGACTGCAATGAGCCTCTCGGAGAATACGCTGTCTCAACTCCGAAATATCAGGCACAACAATACGGTTATTCACAAACAAAACGTCATTTCTAACCTGGAATTCTGACTGATGTCCAGTTCTGACTTTCTCTACTGAAACCTGAATGCTCGGCTCAGACTTCTGTGCTTCTCTGATTGCAACAAACAACTCCGGCTCGGCTTGAATAGCAAACACTCTGATAGTCTCCCTATCTGTTTCAAACTCTAAACCAGAAGTGCAACAATCATCGACCAACTGAGAAACACCGATAGTTGAAAGAGATAAAGAACAAAGCTTTCGGCTCAAGGCATCCACAACTGCATTCGACTTCCCTGGATAATACTTGATCTCACAGTCGAAATCCTTCAACAAATCTAACCATCTTCTCTGTCTCATATTTAGCTCTGCCTGTGAAAACAAGTACTTAAGACTCTTATGATCAGAAAAGATCTCGAAAGACTCACCATAAAGATAGTGACGCCAGATCTTCAAAGCAAATACAATCGCTGCAAGTTCAAGATCATGAACAGGATAACGAGTCTCGTGCGGTTTCAGCTGCCTCGATGCATACGCTATCACATGCTTATGCTGCATAAGAACACAACCCAAACCTCGGTTAGAAGCATCACAATACACTGTGAAACCTCCAGTACCCTTCGGAATAGAAAGAATTGGAGCACTGGTCAGTCTCCTCTTCAGATCAACAAAGCTAGCCTCACAATCTGTAGTCCAGACAAAAGGCGCATTCTTCTGAGTCAGCTGGGAAATAGGCTTGGCAATAGAAGAGAAACCCTCGATGAAACGACGGTAATAACCAGCTAAACCCATGAAGCTTCGGATCTCAAGTACTGATGTCGGTCTAGGCCAATTCATAACCGCTTCGATTTTGCTGGGATCGACAGAAATCCCATCTTCAGAAATGATATGACCGAGAAATACAACTCGATCTAACCAGAATTCACACTTAGACAGCTTGGCAAACAACTGCTCAACTCGCAAAATCTGCAGTACGGTCCTCAAGTGCTCTGCATGGTTAGTAAGGTTCTTCGAGTAGATAAGAATATCATCGATAAAGATAATGACGAACTCATCTAAATAACGCTGAAAGATACGGTTCATCAAACCCATAAAAACCGCTGGAGCGTTAGTCAAACCGAACGGCATGACTATAAACTCAAAGTGACCATACCTCATTCTGAATGCGGTCTTAGGAACATTTTCCTCTCGCACTCTCAGCTGATGGTAGCCTGACCTCAGATCAATCTTAGAGTAGACAGAAGAACCCTGCACTTGATCAAACAAGTCATCTATTCGGGGTAAAGGATATCTGTTCTTAACTGTAGCCTGATTCAATTGGCGGTAGTCGATACAGAGCTGCATAGAACCATCCTTCTTCCGAACGAATAGAACAGGAGCACCCCAAGACGATACACTAGGTCTGATGTATCCCTTGACAATCAAATCCTCAAGCTGCTCCTTCAACTCTCTCAATTCAACAAGTGCCATACGATGAGGAGCTTTTGAAATAGGTTGAGTACCTGGCACTAAGTCAATGCTGAATTCAACCTCTCGAATGGGTGGCAATCCAGGAACATCTTCCGGAAACACATCAGCAAAATCTCTAACCACTAGTAAGTCAACCAAAGCTGGGCTAGATTTCAGTACATCAACCGCATAAACCAAAAATCCTTCTGCACCTCTCTGTAACAAACGAGTCATAGATAACACTGAAATCAAAGGAATTCTAGATCGAGAACCCTTACCAAAGAATTTCCACTCGTCTGCCATTTCAGGTCTGAACTTGACAACTTTCAGAAAACAATCAACTGTTGCCCTGTACTTGGTCAAAGCATCTATACCGACAATACAATCAAAATCTGACAACCCAAGCACAATACAGTCGAATTCTAACAAATTCCCCTCGAAACAAAGTTCACAGTTCCTGACTAGTCGGACAGAAACAATTCCTCCACCCAAAGGTGAAGTAACAGCTACTACTATAGGCAACAATTCAGTTGGCAAAGCATGCAATAACACATATTTCTCAGAGATAAAGGAATGGGAAGCACCTGTATCTATCAAGACATGAGCAGAATGACCGAAAATCGAACAGTTACCTACTATGACATCGTCAGGTACTGCCTGAGCCTGATCCTCTGTCAATGCAAAGACTCATGCTTGCTGTCTCGGAGGCTGATTTGCACTAGAGCTACCTCCCTGTCTGTCTGCTGTTGCTGGGGTTGGAAAGAGTGCACTGCAGACGACTGCCTCTCCGGCTGAGCTGCAGGTCTAGACGAACTCCCACTCTGAGCTCTATCTCTATTACGTTGAGGGCACACTTTAGAGAAGTGTCCCGGTTGCTGACATGTGTTACAATTGCCGAAGACTCCCACACACTGATCCGGTGAGTGTCTTCCTCCACACTTACTGCAGTACAAGGATGATGACCCAGAACTCGGTCCTGAACCGAATTGCTTTGAACCACTGGAACTGGACGAACTGTTCCCCTGTCTCTTGAACTGTTTACCTCTTGCCTTGTACTGATCCTTTCTGTTTCCCCCACTGTTTCCACCTTCATACCTCTGCTGCTGGTTCTGATGTTGAGGTGGCTGATTCTGGTACTGAGATGGTTGGTTCTGATACTGCCTCTGTTGCTGAGGTGCCACTTGATTACCTCTCTGTCTCCACAGGCCTGCTTCTGCTCCCTTTACGTGATTTATGGCATCCGCAAAATTGTTAGGCCTGTTGGTGTTAACCAACGTGAAGACATCGGGATTCAACCCATTGATGAAGTGATCTGCCTTTGCTTCTTCATCGTTGGCAATTAGAGGTGCAAACCTCAACAAACTATCAAACCTCGCTACATACTCTTCAATGTTCAGATTTCCTTGCCTCAGATTGGCAAACTCGGCTCCCTTATCTTTGCGGTACGAGATAGGGAAGAAACGTTTATAAAATTCAGATTTAAAGAGAGTCCAAGTAACTTCCGTACCTCTACCCTCAAAAGCTTTCTTTGACATGATCCACCAGTTCTTTGCAACCCCACGAAGCTGATGAATAACTAACCTGATTCGGCGATCATCGGTGTAGTCGAGGGAATCGAACAACTGATCGATATCATCCAACCAACTCTCACAGTCAACTGGATTTTCTGAACCCAACAACAACGGCGGATTGAAAGACTGAAACCTCTTCAGCAAGGTTTCCATCGGTGTCGCTGTAGCATTCATCTCAATCGTTTCAGTACTAGCTTGCTCAGTTGCAGGAACAACTGGCGGTGGGTTTCTGTTTATCACTCGACGAGGACCCATCTGATAATCAAAGGTTAGGACACAAGATATCTCAATCGCTACAAACAGTGCCCTTAGAACCGCTTGGAATACCGAATACCAGTCGAGAACAGAAATAGTTATATCTCAAGTAGATCATGCTTTATTAATTTAAATCACACAACCATGTAATTCAAATAATGCTCAACAATAAAGCATGCTCGCATGGAATTAAGTACACAATAAAAATAATTCAAACACATGCGAGGAGTCATTGCACACAGACTCGATCTACCCCGCTCACTCTAGTTCGACCAAGAACCTTAACGTCTCTGATACCACTTAATGTGAGACCTTGATTCTAAACCACTAATCTCGGATTAAACAACAATTAAGCGAACAAGAATCCAAGAGTAAAACAATTCAAAGTTTTTTTTTTTTTTTTAAACGCCGCACGCCCGCGCGAGGAACCAAGCTCGCGCGTGCGCGGGCTTCAACAACCGAGACCAACCAAAGGCTCGCGCGCGCGCGAGGTACCAAGCTCGCGCGCGCGCGAGGAATGCCTCGCCCGCGCGCGGAAGGCCTGGGCAGAAAATGCTCAGGCTGTAGAAAAATAAAGAAAGGATTCCGCGCTTGGTCCGACATGCCTTCAAATACATATGCAATAACAGGGTGTAGGGAAACATGCCATAACAAGTCATGCTTTCAGAAGGCCTAAAAACAACTAGAAGTCTAAATCGATACAACAACAACATACTTCGATTTTAGATTACAATCCGAATACAAACTAATTCGAATAACAAAACATATCAAGTTCGAGTTCTAACATGCTTCAATCTTAAACTAGATAAACATGCTAATTCGACTTCTAAACCGAGTCTCACTTCTACTACTTGCCCTCGAAGCTAACCATGCCTCTTCTGACTTGTTCATGCCCCACCTGTTGCCAAGTACACATACAAAACAAAGCAACAGCCGGATAACCGGTGAGAACGACATTCCCAGTAAAAGCAACATAACAAGTAATACAAGTAACAAACATGCTTTCAATACAATAACGAAATCAATAACATCGTAATGAAATGCATGTGTTTAAGCAGGGATATCAAATCTGATAACGAGGGATTGCTGCTGTGCCTTTGGGATCCCGAGGATAAGATCACGTAACAACTCACCGACTCTCCCAATCGAGGTGGTGCCACGTATCTCACTCCTCTAGACTTTGAGCAACTATAATGAGTATGCTAGCACCAGATGAAACGACTACGACCTGGGCCACTCAATCATAGTTCCCAAACGTCTAAACAAAAAGGGCGGTTCTTCCCGCTGAAACAAGATTGCCTCAAGATGAATGCACAACAGAAACATAAAACATAATCCTTTTAACAAAAACCAATACAATCAAACAATACACAAGTTCCTCATGCTAGAACAAGTGTAGATGCAAGTATGTGATTTCAAAAGGGAAAACTCGAGAACCACAGTCTCGAGTATGCTATCCCGCTACGATGACTGCTTTTACCTTTCAATGCAGTAGCTCCAACTCTGGATAAGCTACAAAAGAGATTGTATAAACAACTACACAATCTAACAACAACAAGGCAACGGTTCAAGGAAAACTCTATATACCGTTCTTCGTCCAATTCTCTGAAACGATCAAACAGCTGCTAACTCTGGGCTTGACAACTCCAAACGAATCTGTTCAGATACAAGAGATGATTGATCAATAATCACGATCAACTTACAAGCCAAGTTCAAACTCAAAAACGGTTCAAAATCTCCAAAAACTCAAACCGACGGCATAACGGCTATAACTGAACAAACCGGCAACGCAGACAACAGTTCAATACTGATAACAACTCAATTCAATGCTAATACAACAACAACAAGACAAACCCAACAAATCTCAAAACCATGATTTTCGAAAATGTCTTCCAAAAATCATAACAAATCCGAACGTCGCTCTATTTCAAAACTGACAGATAATAAACGATCAGAACTCTGTAGAGAACAACATACTCGAATCTAAAACGATTCTAACAACATCCAAAAACTAGAATGTATCCGATCGTAGAAAAACTTACGATATAACAGAGCTCTCACTGCTGTGATCGATAATCTGCCTTCAGAAATAAATTCCAACGGACGGATCGAGCTCGGACTGGATTTGGAAAGCTTAAAGAAGCGTTTCCTCAAGCTTTAATGGAAGGAATCGATGGAGAGGAAGAAGGAGGAGAAGTGAAGACTAAGTCAAGTCTTTTCCAAGTGTAGATAATATATTAAACTCAAAATTTGCGTTTTAGTCCATGAAATTTCCAAAATTTGCAAAAAGGACCCTGATCAAAATCAAGTCGGCTCGTGAACTCTGCAATCTCCGATTAACTCAAATAAACTCATTTAAGATAAAAACGGGGCGTCACAGCATGGCTAGGTGGTCGAGTTGATAGAGTGAAGCCTTGGTGTTTTAGAAGTCGAATTGTAATTCGAACTCGATTTGTATTTTGGTTTGTAAACTTAGATTGAAAGCATGTTCTAATAGTTTGGAATGGACGATAACTTTGGAACTATCTTGTTTGAATCTATGTATGATGTTTGGATGAATTATGTATTGGTGTATGCATGATTTGGATTGAGTTTGGACAAGTTTTCTGCTGTATTTTTAGTTCAGAACTGTCACCGATCGATCGGTAAGATGTTACCGATCGAGCGAGTGATTTTTAGCCAAGTTTCTGTTTTTCTGAAAACTTGCCCGCTCGATCGGTAAGATCTTACCGATCGAGCGGAGCACTATTCACAAAAAAAAAATTCCTTTGCTTTTAATCTTTGTTCTTGTTTTCTTAATAATTGTTTATCCCGAGATTAGATGATTAGAATCGAGATCTCACATGAAAGCTTATGAGTTTGAGCTTCGGAGTAGATAAGGCATTCAGTCAGCGACCACAATCGCTCAAGCTTTAGCAGGAGTGAGACTGGAACCATCAGTATCTGTTGAGAAGATTGTCGAGCAGTTAAGCAATGATTCCATGTCACTGTTTGTAAATAAATTTGGAAATTTTTTGAGAAATAATCGGGGAAGTTTCTCCACAAACAACCACTACTCCAATACGCCACACCATAAGAAGTAGTCAGTTGAGGATTCTAGAGCTTGCTAAAATTGTGGCAAGACCAGTCACTTTATTGCCGACCGGCCGACCACAGAAATCCAAAGAAGGATGAAAAATGAGCAGCCGAGAAGGACAAAAGACCAATTGAGAGGAGAAGGAAGTCCAAAATGACAGAAGGACTCACAATAAGAAACATGAGGCTCTTGTAGCTGAAGACAACGAGGCCAAATGGGCAAAAACTGATAGTGACTCATCAGAGTCAGAATGTTCTACCAGTTCCAGTGATGATGAGGAAGTTGAGTGTATCATGGCTAATGATAGTCAGCCATCAACGAGTGAACATGTATTTGACATTAGCTTAGAAAGTTTTACACGAGAGGATTTAATCATTGCACTTCATGATATGGTAAATGGGTGCCAAAGATTATCTTTATTACTTGATAAGGTTAAAGCTAAGCAAAGTGATCTGCTAGAATCCTCGACTGAGCCTAGTTGGGAACATCAGTTGCTAGCTCAATGGTACCAGGAATCATAAAACTTTGTACTTAAGCATGGAGGTACAAGGTTCGATTTCTGAGGAGGGCAAAAGCCACTGCCAGGAGTGGGGAGGTCATGAGTGCGATGCCCATCGAACCATGCGGTCCGAGCCCATGATATAGGCTGGGGAGGGATGCGGTGGAAGGACATGGATCTGATACCATTTGTAATGGTTTGGGTGCGTCCCTTCACAGCTCAGGGGGCCCGCAACCATATTCTAACTCATGGCCTTCTCCCCACCTGGCTAGGGGAGTTTTTGCCCTCTCCAGGGATCGAACCTTGTACCTCTAGGCTTAAGTACAAAGTCTTCAGATCCCTGGTACCATTGAGCTAGACTTTAAATATGCATTGAAGCTAATGTCTTATTAATAGCATATATTGTTCGTAATTAACCCTTAATCATAAATAATTAATGATTAAGATCTAGGGTCATTACATTTTATTTTTTACGGTTGTCAAGTAATGACAATTTTCATCAAGACACAGAGATGAATCATATTGAGATACATGGATTGTGATCAGGATTAGACGTGGTGTGTGTTCCCAATGTTTCTCTGGAAGTCTTTTGTACTTCAGAAGGGAAGGTTACCCCAGTCTGGTGATCATTGCAGCAGTACGTTAAAGTATAACTTAGTGCCAACTTGATTATCTTGTAAGAGATGCTTGATTTTATTCTCAGTGGACAGAACTATCTTGGGATAAGTGTTTTCTGACTATGAGCATTCTGTACCGAGAGGTTTTGGGAACTACTAGATGTATAGATCTAGTTAGTGGCTTTAAGGATGACATAAGCCTACTTGGTTACAACTTGGATTCACCAATATGAGAATTCACTTGGATAGTGAAGGTTAAGAACTCAGTTGTTCATGGTTGTTTGACCAAAAAAATTGTGATTAGTTTACACTATTTTAAGATTGGTCATCAGTGGTTACTCAGGACTATCGTTTGAGTTAGTCAGAGATAGACACGGTCGATTTCGTGATGAAAGCAGAAACTATGGAACAAGTATGTGTTCCAAGACGATGAATAATATGTATAGGGATCTCCATTATCAATTTTGGTGGAAGAAAATGAAGCGCAGTGTTTACTAGTATGTTTCCAGATGTCTGTTTTGTCAGCAGGTTAAGGCAGAACACAGACGACTAGGTGGATTGCTTCACAGCTTGCCTGTTCCCAAGTGGAAATGAGAGCATATCACGATGGACTTCGTGACCCATTTTCCCTTGACTTCTAGGAAGTGTGATGCTATCTGGGTTCTGGTGGACCGCCTCACCAATTCAGCGCACTTCATTCCATGTAGCTGAGACTACTGTTTCGATGGGATGGCCCATTTGTACATTCATGAGATTGTCTGATTACATGGAGTACCTATGAGTACTGTTAGTGATCGAGACCCCAGGTTTACTTCTCGATGGGGGAGTTTACAGAGTTATATGGGCACTACTCTCAGTTTGAGCACATCGTATCATCTAGATACTGATGGAAAAACAGAGCGTACTATCCATATACTTGAGGACATGCTTCGGGCTTGTTCTATGGGTTTTGGTCCAACTTGGCAAGATCAACTACCTTTGATCAAGTTTGCGTACAATAACAGTTATCATAGCAGTATTAGAATGACACCTTTTGAGGCATTGTACGGACGACGTTTTCGTACTCCACTGTTCTGGGAAGAAGTGGGGGAGCGACAGGCAGAAGGACCAGAGTTAGTCCAGCAGACTGCTGACGTTGTTGAGCAGATCAAGAAACGGATTAAGACATCACAAGATCCACAGACTAGTTATGCGAACATTCAACGAAGACCTTTGTAGTTTGAGGTTGGTGAAAAAGTATTTCTGAAGGTTTCACCATTCCGCAGGATCTTGAGATTTGGTCTCAAGGGTAAGTTATCTCCTCGATTTATTGGTCCATTCGAGATTCTGGATACTGTTGGAGATTTAGCTTACAGTTTGGCTTTACCGCCAGAGTTGTCTGACATCCACGATGTATTCCATGTATCGATGTTGCGACGGTATGTGGCCGATGAGTCTCACATTTTACAGCCGACTGAGGTACAGCTGGATACAGATTTGACATATGTGGGGAGACCTTTGCAGATTCTGGATCGTAAAGAGAAAATGTTGCGCACTAAAGTGATTCCACTTGTTCTAGTTCAGTGGCAACGCCGAGGCACTGAGGATGCCACTTGGGAACTTGAGAGTCGCATACGTACTGATTATCCAGAATTGTTCTGATTGTACTTGTATATTAGTCTTATCTTGTAAACATTCCGTTGAAATAAAAGGATGTTATTTCAGAATTGAATTTTATTACTTAAGATGTATTTCAAGAAGGAAATATCTTAAGTAAGGAGAGAATGTAATGACCCTAGATCTTAATCATTAATTATTTATGATTAAGGGTTAATTACGAACAATATACGCTAATAATAAGACATTAGCTTTAATGCATATTTAAGATCATCTTAAGTACAAAGCATTTCATTTATTTAAGGCCATGCAAATGAAATGCATGCAAGAATTTAATGTATATCACCATCCCTTGGACAAGCTTAACGTGAGGTAGGTTGTAGTGGGATGCATGCATTTAAATATCTTAAATGCCATGCAAATGCATGCAAGATGACATGCAAATGTCATGAAAAATTAATGCATGCAAGGGTGAATAGAAATTTCAACACCTAATGCTTGGTATTCACGTGAGATTGATGATGAGGAGGTGACAAGTAATTATTTAATGCAAGACAAAATAAGTGGAGCATGTGAGTGCCACCTAAGGAAATGCAAAGCCTATTAGCCGACGGAATTGCATGATTGGATGCAAAGTTTCTCAAACATTTAAACTCCAACCACTTGGTTGTCTATGAGCCGAAATAATCTGAAGAAAAAGAGAATCTTATGCCATGTGATCCATTGTGATTTGTTAATTAAGTGGAGCCAAGATAAATACATGCATTCGGCCATTACCTTCACTCCCAATCACTAACCATTTTCCCAACTATCTATACAACACATTCTTGGGCTTTGAGGGAGAATATCTTACGGCCTTGTGTAGCTTTATTGGCTTCAAGGAAAGTTAAAGCTTGAAGATAACAAGAATCATAGCATCACAAAGCTAGGAAATCAAGAAGGGTTGAAGGGTTAAGGGTTCGGCCATCACCCTTATGATCACATTCATCAACTTCAAAAATCCAGAAAGTTGGTGCTTGAACAAGGTAAGGAACTAAGCTATGATATGCTTAAGCTCTTGGCTAAAAGATGCTTGAAAATCTGGACATGTTAACTTATCATAATTGGTTTTGTACAAGCTAGTGAACAAGTCAAGTTTGAGCTTGGATTTGGCATTCCTAGGATCAAGGAAGGGCACGACTACCATCACCTTTTCTAGGGGAATACTAACTGTGGTAAGGACCTTATAACATCTCAAGACATGTGCTGAAAATGCATAAATGATAAGGTTAATGATTTATCAAAGTTTAACTTGATAAACTTGTGATTCAAGGTACTTGCTTAACTGGAAGTAGTTAACTTGGGATCAAACTTTCACCATCACTTGACCAGCTTATAATCAAGTGAAAACACCCTGGTTGAGCACCATATAGGTTTCGCCACCTCCCCTTAGGCAATCCAAGCTGGGTTCGGCCAAGGTGGCTTGGGGTGAGCCTTGGGGTTCTCTCAACTTATATTGGTAATTCTTGGCTCTTAGGACTTGCTAATCTTTAATATCATGAATTATGGTTTTAAAGTGTAGGTTCTGGAAATTATGATGATCAACACATAGATTGATTATGCATGTATTGAGTGGAAACGAGTGATACAAGGTAAAAGTTGGCATATTGCTTGGTTAAGCTCAAAGATTGAGTATTATGTTCAAGCATGACTAAGTGTGGTTAAATGGTATTTTGCATGTTGGATAGCACAATCCTAGGGGCTGGCCGAAGGGTTCATTGTGTGAACCAAGTGTTTTCCAAGTGTGTATCATATTTTGAAAGCCTAGGGTAATCCTGGAGACTAGACGGATAAACTAGCGCAGTTGATGAAATCGGTAGCGATTTCGGTTTAAGGTACGAATGTACTGTTCGAGATATCCAGACTGAGTATGCATGTATTATGTGGTTGCATGTCTTATATGTTTTATCTTTATATGCATGACATCACGGTATGTCGCATTCACGAGCATATTGATCTTGTATCTGTTGAGATATCCTACAGTAGGGCGCTCACCCTACGTACGTGTAGTGGTTGGTTCACTATAAGAAAAAAGCTCATACACAACACTTAAAAGACAACGCTTTTTGTAAAAAGCATTGTGTTTTTTTTATAGACAACGCTTTTAGTGAAAAGCGTTGTCTATAATTTTTTTAATTTATAAAAGACAACCCGTTTTGATATCTACGACAACGCTTTTGAGCGTTTTTTAATTATCTACAACAACACTTTTTAAAAGTGTTGTCTATGACCGTCTTTTTTACTATCTATAACAATGCTTTTTAAAAAGAGTTTTCTATTAAATATTTTTTTTAAAACCTACCGAATTTGGCCTCAAAATGAAATATTTGCTTACAAGTATTATTCTCTCTCCTCGCATTCTCTCTCTCGCCGATCTATCTTATTCCTCTCTCCCTTCACCATTTCGAAATTTCAAGCTTCGATCTACTCTTCATCGTTGCTTGAAAAATTGATTTGAGCACAGATTTAGAATTCTCTCGTCGAGGGCTTCCTTCCAGTACCTATTTCCCTAATTTTTAAGCACGCTCCGTCAAACCTTTTTTCAGCTATTTTCGATTTGCCGTCCTTTTGCCGTCGCCGACTGTCGCCTAGGAGAGAAGGAAGGTTTTTCTGGTTGTTTGGAGGTTTATTTCGAAACCTGGAGGTATCTTTCGAATTATATGTTTTTAAATTTGGGAATTTTTTTAGTTGTTTTCGTTTTTTCTCGATTTATTTTGTGTGTCAAGTATGGTTTGGAATTATTCGGTCTTGTGTATGTTTTTGCACGATGATTTTACAGAAGTTGAGTTCTTGTGCCGTGGAATTGTACATACCAATGGAATTTTTCAGAATTATAAAATTTTTTGTCATTTTCATTATCTGGAAGTGTGACAATTAAAGAAATAACTCCTGTAAGAATTCCATAATGCGTAAAAAGATTTGGGTTTGTTGAACTAGTTTAGCTGTGGACACTGGATTGTAGTCTTAGTTGTTATGTCCCTTTCCAAGTATTATTTCAGTGCTTAAATTATTACGTACAACTTTGTTTCTGTGTGTGTTTGTGCTTGTCTCCTTTCACTATTCTCCCGAGTTTTTTAAATTGTTCTAATGTTTATGGCCTTTTGCTTCGATCAGTGGCTTCATCTAGGGAAGGAAGAGCATGAATTGGGTTCATTCACTTCTTGGAACATAACAGGAACTTATAGAGGTTTGTTAGTTGCCTACCTATGAAATGATTCAGTTTTTTTTTCATGTTATGATTATTTTATGTTGAATAAATCACACTTACTTTTTCTTGTAGTGTTTCTTTATGCCCATGAGTGCTCAATTCAATTATGTTTGGTGATAATCTAAATAAATTATAATACTCTTATCATCCATGATAGATTGTGCTTCTACTGTGTAAAATTTCATTCTCAGTCCCTGCCATGATGAGAATCAGTTTTTTCTTCTCTTGATGCACGTTTTAATCAATTGCCTTGCCAGATGGTCATTACAATCAACGTCTAATATCTCCAAAACACTGGTATAATATTGAATCATGGAATCTTACTTCACAAATATTTACTCATTTTCACCGACAAGAAGTTTGAGTAAAACAGTTACCTTAAGAAAAAGTCTCCTGCATGCAGTGTTTTTTGTGTGTGGGTGGTTTGTACCTAATAATTAATGAAGTTCTCTATTCAATTGAAATTTCTAAGTTTCTTAGATGATTAGTGCTCAAGATCAAGTTGATTTTACAGAAGACTCCATTTCATTGGAAAGTCTATTCATTCTTTGATTCTTTTTGGTTCTAATCAGCTTGTTACAAGCTACTCAATTGTTATTCAATATTGCCGGTTTAACCTTTAGGTTGATTAATTGGTTTCTGTGTATGGATTTGTATTATATATTATTATTATTAAGCTAGTTATGTGATATGAATATTATTTGCTAGCAATTTTTTGATAGACTAGAACAGCTACTCAATTCTTCGTGCTGAATTCCAAAAATTAATTGACATTTTGCTTACTTTGAACTTTTCTGATCTTGCTGATATTGCTTGCATTTTCTTGAGTTGGTGGTTCTTACTGACGTTCTCTTTTTTTCCACTCCGTATGCAATATGACGCACTGATATTTCTTGCATTTTCTTGAGTTGGTGGTTCCACTCCGTACGTAATCTTGACACCAAAACCATGCTTTATTAAGTTGCTCTTGTTTTGATATGGTTATATGCATTGAATTTAATTCTGTTACTGAAAATGTATGAATTTTCAATGTTGGAACATGTCAAGTAGATTTTCAAGACTCCTCAGAATCCAGTGTGATATTGCGGGGAAAAATATGTGCGTTAAATTTAGCTGCAACACAGGTGATGCCATGGGGATGAACATTGTTTTGAAAGGTCACTACAAGAAATTCCTTAATTCACAACACTTAATAGACAACATTTTATGTTCAAGTTTTATAGGTTGAGCTGTAAAACCTACACATTCAATTTTTATCAGAAACATATATATTTATTTACCAAGTGGTTCAATAGTAATCAATTACAGATATATATCAGTAACATTTCAATTACTAATTGGTTTATTAGTATTTAGTTCTTGTCTTATTTGATGGTCAGAAAAAACAAAGATGATTATGACTGATGAATTGACGGTTAATTAAATTTGTGCAAGTGCGTCCATTTAGGTGAAGTCCTGTACATTCAATAGCTACTGGGATATTTTGTGGTTCCATAGCTGCTTTGATCACTCTGCCCCTTGTTGAGGGGGGGAGCTGCGATTCATTCAGCAAAGATGTTGGGACATTATGGGTGGAAAGTTGTTGCAGCTAATGCGACCTTTGCTATGGTAAGGCTGTCACTCGAGAAATAACGAAAGAAACAAGACATTATTAATTTGTCAGTTGGTGCTGTATGTTTCAGTTTTGCAGGTGGTGCTTTTGTTTTTATTGATTTATCTTAATTAATTAGTTGATGAACAGTACTGGGGTTAATTAATTGTATATGAAATGATTATATATCCTTGTTGGGTGGCTGTGTGAGATTCTTTGACTGTTTAAATAAATATTGTTATACATATGATATCATATGTTATTTTTTATAAATTATTTCATGGAGTGTATAAATTCTTTCATGGAGAGTGAAAACTTTTGGAAGCATATGCAGGCACATAAGCTATTTGTTCCAACAATTATACAATATTCAGCCTGTGATTGTTTAGGATTCTGATGCATTGATTATTTGTCATTGAATTGACAACCTTAACTATTGACAGATATTCCTTATTTTAGAGAAGTTTTTGTTATGGATTCCTTTTGCGATGCTTGTGGTTACGGTAACTCTGAGGTATGCATTTGTGATTCGTCAACTCTATCTCTATTTTATATACCGATGTCAGTTCTCTTTATTTTATTCTCTTTAATTTATTTTTACCAATGTCAACTCTAGATCTAATTTCATGTGCTTTGCAGGTGAAGGCCGTCGGTGGACCTATTTCTGAAAAAGGTAAAAAGATTACAGTTCATGTGAAGAATGTAAGAGACCTTAGCAGGAATGCCATTAAGGTAGGCAATTTTGGTAAGTAGCTGGGTTCTCTTACAAATGTTTAATGCTTGATGACTTTTGAATCAACTGTTAATGCAATTTACTTGGATAATCAAAGTTTATAATTGTTAAATGCATCCGATCTGGCATTGTGTTGAGTGGCCTCCAGAGTTCTGGATGCCACTTACCCTACATGATGTCACTTTGAAAGTTGTGCCAGTGCTGTTCTCCATCATATTTGTTGATGTATGGACTAGGATTGATGATGTTCGAGCCATTTAACTCTTTCCACAGGAGCTCTGCTATTTTTTGCTTTGTTGGGCTTATCGAGGTGCTTCATTACTTGTTATGACAGAAGAGTTAAATGACTTGTTTTTAGCATTTAGAGCTAAATATGAAAATCCTCATTTTATGTATAAGTTAGCTGAATTATTCTAAACCCATTGATCCCATCTTGCCTTTGCTCAATATAAAAGAAATATGAATTTAGTTTATTGGTGATCTTGGGATCTTGTTCGAGCATTTTACCTATCTATAAAGTTTGTTCAAGTTTTCTTGTAATTTTCGGTAGTGTTCAAATCTGTTTTGCTATGCATCAAGATTGCATTTGGGCCATATTTTCTAAAGACCTGATGCTTCAGTGAGACAGAATCTAGACTTCACCCATAGATGTAAGGCCTTAATCTGGTTGATCTGGATGTAGTTATGGGTTGGGGCCAAGTGGGTGGCATTGATGATGATTATTTAATTTTTTGACTTCTCGATCCGTATGTATATTCTATAGTCTTGTGCAAATTATGCGTGTTCAATATTTATATCTCGCAGCCTTATGTGTTGTAAATATTCCTCATGTGTAAAAAAATTTAACAAGTCTCTATAATTCTTTGTTGTGTGCGCGCCTCTTCTATATACGTGAATTAAGTCAAACCAAATATCAATGAATGAGTCAATACTAATGTTGATAATGAATGCTTAGCTCTTGGCTTGAACCGTACCTCGATGTCATTCTTTTTCATTTTATTGAATCACTGATATACGTGAGTGTTTAGGGTATGAAAGTTATTGAACTGTTGCCAGATTATCTTGACATGATTATGATTATTCCAAACTCTCCTTTCCCTGGCTAAGCTTGCCTTGGACAACCTTGAAGTGCCAGTGGGGTAAGTTTCTTAAGTTGTTGTCCGTTTATACAATTTTTTGCAAGTATACTGATAAATTCAAATTCAAATTATATAAATGTCTCATTTTCTTGAATATTTGTTTGTATTTTTTGTTGTAGAGCTTATTACTCTGTTATATTTTCATTTTCATATCTTTTTCTGCTAGGGTTACGAAACTGTTGCAATTTATGTTTGTGAGTTATATTTGTGAGCAAGCGTATGAATCCCATGAACAAAGATGGTGGTCTGATGTATTTTTTTAATACTGAAACTCAAATAAATAAGGATTTTTAAAGTAGCTGGAGTGAGTTATATTTCCCACTGATCCGAATCAACATTCTAACTTCTTGAATATCTTTGTTGTTGAGTCTATACATTCCACGCTAAGTTAGTTCATATTCTACTTTATTATTATTATTTTTTGTTTGACACGTATTTTGAAAATGATTTTCGGTACCGAAAGGTTCATAATTTACCAAAAGTGTTGTCTTGGTTATGTTTATGAGAAACCAGTACAATTAAGATTTCCTGATATTTTTTAAAATGGTCGACTGTTTTGGCACTTGAACACCACAAAAACTGATTCATTTTGAGATTCGAGCAGATTAGAGGAGATGTTCGAATAATTTTCTATGAAAAACTAATTGGAGGGCGTCTCTTCTATGCTTGCTTCAACACAGCTTTCATTACTAGCAGTTTGTTGCAGGTACCTTCTTCACCTGTACTTCTTACATTCCCAACAAACTCTAATATTTACAGATTTATACACATCATAACTGCTGCTGTGAGTTTTTATTTCTGAATAAATAGTTCATTTGGTGCCATTTTTGTCCACTGATTGTTGTTTGGTATAGGTCACGATTGTTGTTGTTGCGGTTCTTGGAGGGCTACCATTGGCAGTAACCTTGACGTAAGTGTGTCATTAAGTTGTCTGTTATCAGCCACCTACCATTTTCCCATCTCCAATCTTGTTATTCATGAGCTTGATTTCTCTTTAATTTCCTACAGTCTAGTCTACTCAATGAAGAAAATGATGGCTGACATGGCCTTGGTATGTCATTAATTATGGTTCTTTGTCAGGCTTTGTTCAATGTTGATATTGTATTTTTCAAAAAATTGCTGATACAAATTGATCTACAGGTGCGTAGGATTTCAGCTTGTGAAACTATGGGATCAGCAACTACCATTTGCAGTGATAAGACAAGAACTTTGACATGGCCGAGATGAACATGAAGAATTCGATTATTTGTTATATTTGAATGATTTTTGTTATATTTGAATGATTTATAATTTTGAAAAATTGTATATTAGATTTAATTTTTAAAAATTTTGAATATTGAGTGATAATATTGAAAATTTGTGAATTAATTTTTTTTTTGTTTTTTATTTGAGAAAAGACAACGCTTTTTAAACGTTGTCATAAGTGGAAAAAGCATTGTCGTTACTAAAAAAGACAACGCTTAAAAAGCGTTGTCTTTTTCAAATATCACAATGTTTTTTATGTGTTGTTTTTGCTCAAAACGACAACGCTTTTTAAGCGTTGTCTTTGACCCCGGCCTTTCACAATACTGGCTACGACAACGCTTTTTTGTGACAAAAACAACGCGGAAAAAGCGTTGTCGTTTTTAGATACGACAACACTTAAAAAAGCATTGTCTTTTTCAGAAACGACAATGCTTTTTTCACGTTGTCTTTGAGCGTGGTCTTTTACAACACTGGCTACGACAACGCTTTTTCGGGGACATTAACAATGCGAAAAAAGCGTTGTCTTTGGCCGTTTTTCTTGTAGTGTACCTTGATAAATTGAGTACCAAAGATTATTTCGATTTGGTTGTAAATTTTAATTAGGTTACAGATTCCTTTCTTTGGGGTTGTAACTAGATTATGGATTCCGTTGTTTATTTCTGATTATCATTTAATTAATTTAAATCTATCTGTAAGCTCTTGATTAGTAGGCGATCACGGGAGTGGGTCGCTATAGATTGCCAAGATTAAAACTGAGAATGATATAAGTACTGGCTGATTACCAGAAGATGAGTAATGAGAATCAAAGGTTAACTGATCTAGTAAAAACCTGGAACAAATCTTCAGTGACCCTTACTGAATTTCATGAGTTTAAAAGGCCTGCGGGAGAAAATATAGGTCTAGGCTTTAGCAACAGTGAGTGCAACGAGAAATCAAGTACTAGCCCAAAACTGGATATGTGCAAAGAAAAGTATATTCACTTTTTGAAATCCACTATGGTACATGATCATGGTGACATTTCCCATAAAATTGAAAAATTTGTGGAAACTCAAGCAATTGGAAGGAGGCGTGGGATTGGTTATGTGCCAGAGAGCTCGAATGCTAGGCATGACTGAAAGCCTCCAAAGACCAGTCGAGCTAAGAATCACTCAATGAATGGTCCACATAGAAACTACTACAACTCTAGACCAGTTTAGAGACTATATAGGTAATTAAAATACATGGGGAAAGTCAAAAAGTATTCAGTGTCAAAGTCTTCTATTGTATCCTTTCCATGAGGAAGAAGGGGTGACGTAGGAGTAATTAAGTCTCCGAACATCCATAAATAAGTTTGTGTTATTTATTTTCTTCCGAAAAATCATTTGATATTTATTCAATCTGTTAGTTGGTCTCATTCCACACAGTTACCTGTTGGATGATTAACATTGACACACGAAAAATACTAGAGTTTGGTTGCTAATCACAACTGGACTCATACTTTAAAGAACAATAGTTCAACTGCCCAGCAGCAGACACATTAGAATAATTGAGCTTCTCGCACCAAGTAAAGAAAGTAGTTCCATTCAAGAAAGCAGATCACACATCCAAGATCCCCAACACAATCTCAAGCCTTATTTTGAGTTCAACAATTTAATCAAACCAAGATCAAGCTTTAGGATATTTGTCTTGAGCTCGAAAACATGTACGTTAATAGGCTTCTAAGCTCGAGCTCAAGTTCGGCTCATTTAGGTGGCTCGTTTAATAGGCTCGGCTCATATATTATTTTCTTAACAAGTTTGAATCAAGTTCAAAATCGAGCTCAATTGTAAGTTATGAGATTGAAAATGGGTCGAGCTAGATCCATGCTTCTTAAACATGATAAACGGGATATTATGTAGTAACCCGTAACCCAATGAAGTGGTTAAGGGATTAATTAATTAAAAGTAAGAAAAATGGGCCAGCGCAAATCGAACGCTATGAAGTGGAGTTCAGAGGCTCCGATCGTGATCGGACGATCCTTCGGCAGCATTGGACGGCCCGATCAGGGCTAGGGCTTACTTCATCAATTACATCAGCAAGGTGGCGTCATTGCTTACGTGCAGATGGGACATCGAACGACCTGAAGTCGGGATCGGACGATCAGATCATTATTCGGAGGCTCCGAACTGGGTTCGGACGGTCCGAACTCCGTCTATAAATAGAGGAGCCGAGATTCATTTTCAAGCGCACCAAACTCCTCTCTTCTCTCGATTACTTAGCCTTTTAACTCAGATCTAGGGAATTCTAGGCGTCCTATGGGGAATCTGGAAGTGGCATAGTGATCTAGGCGTTGTAGCGGAGCTGTGGCCTAGTTTTGAGGCAAGCGATAGCAAAAGGCTGACGACGGATGCAGGTATATCTTGGGCTTCCTAAAAATATTTAGGAGTATGGAATAGCTTAGTTAAGGATTTTAGTGCTTATTTAATGATGCATGGGTATTTGCATTGTAGACGCCTTAGTGCGGACCTGTAGGCGTGGGATCTAGACCAGTGGTGCTAGGATTTTATTGCAGTGTTAGAGGTACGTAAGTACTGACTGAGATAGCCGACATGATATATATGATTATATGTTGCATGCATATGTGCTATGTGTTGAACCATGTTTTACAGCTTTAGCACATGCATGTTTTTACGGTAGACTACATCTGGTATGATGAGAGTCGGGACAGTTTCCCTCGGTGATGAGTTACTCCTTATGGATTCATGTCTGGGGACACTCAGCCCCTGGTTTTGCTATAACTAGGAGCGACCACGACAGTGGAGTTGACGCTATAGTGGATAAGGGAATACACGAGTAACCCGCGGAGTTGCTCTCTTAGCACAGTACTGTGTATTCATGGCGCCTTGAGTAGACTGTTTTACCCAGTATTTTTTAGTCATTTTCTTGCTGCATATTAGTATATATATCATTGCTTTCGTATTGAGCGTTGTCTCTCACGCCCTTTTGTTGGTTTATTTTTGGGATTTCTTGTGACGGGGCAGGTTTGAGGCTGAACGGTTCAGGTGATTCGCAGCAGGGTTGAGGTTGTCACCTATTGCAGTGAGGCATTAGTGGTAGGGTTTGTTACCCAAAGATTTTTAATTTGGTTGTATAATAGTATTTATACACTTTTGTTATCGTCGGTTGTATTCTGCCGATTGGATTTGTTGTATTTTAAATATTCCTCTCTTTACGCTTTAAGTATTATTGTATGCGCTTTATTAACTCTGTTTAGGTAGTGATCCGGGTAGGGTCGCTACATTTATTGGTATCAGAGCGCATTGAAACTGGGAATTAGCAAAGAGGATTAATACATTATCTGTTATTAATTGACAAATGGCAGATTACCGACAAGAGCCACAATATTGGAGGTGATGGTCGTTAGGATGTCGGAGACGGTCGTCGACATCACCGTGGACACCGCGAAGAGCGGAGGAGAGACCCCAGAGGCTGCTGAGGATTGGCTAGAGAGGATGGATCATTGCTTCAGAGAGTTCCGTTTTACAGATGCGGAAAAGATGGAGACGCTTGGTTTCCTGCTAGAGGGACGAGCGAGGAAGTGGTGGAGATCTACTTTCGCACCATTTGTAGCAGCGAGAGGAACAGCTACTTGGACTGAGTTTCGTACCGCTTTCAAGAGATTGTATTTTCCTCCAGCCCTTTGTCAGGCAAAAGCTAGTGAGTTGTTTGGACGGCGACAGGGGACGATGACTATCGAGGAGTATCAGCAAAAGTTTTTTGATCTTCTACCTTATTGTCCGCATATCTCTGAGAGCTCTGTGGCCAAGTTTGATCATTTCCTTCAGGGTCTGTGTGAGACCTCGATTCTAAACAACTAATCTCGGCTTAAACAACAATTAAGCATACAAGATCCAAGACCAAAGAAGAAAGAAAATTATTATTTTTTTTAAAAGGGGGCTGCGCTCGGCCGGGCAAAAACTGCCGCTCGAGCGCGTCCTAAACTCCAGCGCTGCTGGAAAATAAAAAAAAGGGTGCGCTCGGGCGGGCAAAAACTGCCGCTCGAGCGCGCCCTCTGCAGCAGAAACAGAACAGAGCAGAAAAAGCTTGGCAACTCAAACTAAAATTATTCCAAACATCAAACTCAAATTTATGCATTAAAAACATAACTTCTCCAGTTATTACATGAAATGCTAACGTTGATCAACTACGAACCAGTCTATAACATGCAACACAAGACTCGCATAATCGATACAACATAAACAACAAATTTCGAGATCTAACATGTTCTACTATAACTAGATAGACATATTGACACGACTTCTAAACCGGGTCTCACTACTAGCTCTCCCTCTTGTTGCTAACCAGGCCTTCGCTGACTTGGTCCTGCCCCACTTGTTGCCAAGTACACATACAAAACAAAGCAACAGCCGGATAACCGGTGAGAATGATAATCCCAGTAAAAACAACATATCAAGTAATACAACAATAAACATGCTTTCAAGACAACAACGAAGTCAATAACGATGTAATGAAATGCATGTCTTTAAACCGGGATATCAAGTCTGATAACGAGGGATTGCTGCTGTGCTTTTGGGATCCCGAGGATGAGATTACGTAACGACTCACCGACTCACCCAATCGAGGTGGTGCCACGTATCCCACTCCCCTAGACTTTGAGCAACTATAATGAGTATGCTAGCACTAGGCGAAACGACTACGACCTAGGCCACTCAATCATACTTCCCAAACGTCTAAACAAAAAGGGCGGTTCTGCCCGCTGAAAACAAGATTGGCTCAAGATGAATGCATAACGGAAACATAAAACATAGCCATATAACAAAAGCTCAATCAAAACAACAAAACACAAGTTCCTCATGCTAGAACGAGTGTAGATGCAAGTATGTGATTTTAAGGGAAACTCGAGAACCAACTGTCCCGAGTATGCTATCCCGCTATCGATGTTTGTTTTTACCTTTCAATGCAGTAGTTCCAACTCTGGATAAGCTACAACAAAAGGTTTAATCAACAACTAAACAATCCAACAACAAAGGCAACGGTTCAAGGTAAACTCTTTACCGTTCTTCGTCCAACTCTTGACGAACAATGCTGCTAACACGGCTTGACAAACTCCAAACGAATCTGTTCAGATACAAATCAAAGATCAATTACAATGATCGACTTACAAGCCAAGTTCAACAACTCAAAAATGGTTCGAAATCCCCAAAACTCAAACCGACGGCATAACGGCTATAACTGAACAAACCGACAACGCAGACAACAGTTCAATAGTGATATCAACTCATATCAAAGCCAATACAACCATAACAAGGCAAACCCAACAAATCTCAAAACCATGATTTTCGAAAATGGCTTCCAAAAATCATAACAAATCTGAACGTCGCTCTATTTCAAAACCGACAGGTAATAAACGATCAGAACTCTGTCTAGAACAACATACTCGAATCTAGAACGATTCTAACAACATCCAAAAACTAGAATGTATCCGATCGTAGAAGAACTTACAATATAACAGAGCTCTCACTGCAATGATCGATAATCTGCCTTCAGAAATAAATTCCAACGGCCGGATTGAGCTCGGACTGGATTCTGGGAGCTTGGAGAAACGTTTAAAGCGTTTCAATGGAGGGGAGGCGACTAAGGGAAGGTGATGAATGAATAATACAAGTCATTTCCCTTATAAATATCTAATAAAACCGATATTTGCGTTTTAGTCCCTGAAAAATCCAAAATTTGCAAAAAGGACCCTGATCAAAATCAAGTCGACTCGTGAACTCTGTAATCTCCGATTAACTCAAATAAACTCATTTAAGATAAAAACGGGGCGTTACAATTCTCCCCCACTAAGAAGAGATTTCATCCTCAAAATCAACAAGAACCACAACTCATAAGATAGAATAAAGAACTAAAGACAGTAAGAAGAACTCACGTTATCCGAATAACTCCGAAAATCGCTGCCTCATGTCAAATTCTGTCTCCCAAGTCGCTTCCTCGACACCGTGATGGCTCCATTGCACTTTCACTAACGGGATCAACTTGGTTCTGAGTTGTTTCTCCTTCCGATCAAGGATCTGAATCGGTCGCTCAAAGTATCTCAGAGTTTCGTCTAACTCGGCTTCGTCAGGCTGAAGAACATGAGAAGGATCTGGATGATACTTTCGCAGCATAGAGACGTGAAAAATGTCGTGAATACTAGATAAAGACGGAGGAAGTGCAAGTCTATAGGCAAGATCGCCTATCTTCTCGAGAATCTCGTACGGCCCGATGAATCTCGGAGATAACTTCCCTCTCTTACCGAATCTGACAGTGCCTCTGAAAGGTAAAATCTTCAGAAAGACTCGGTCTCCCTGATCAAAACTTAGAGGTCTACGCCTGACATTCGCATACTTGGCCTGTCTATCTTGAGCTGACTTCATTCTGGTCTGAATGATCTTAACCTGCTCTGCCATATCTCTAAGCATCTCCGGTCCCAAATATGGTGACTCGGACAAGTCATCCCAAAACAACGGAGATCGGCACTTCTTACCATACAAAGCCTCAAAAGGCGCCATACCGATACTCGCTTGGAAGTTGTTGTTGTAAGAAAACTCGACAAGAGGCAAAGAATCCTGCCAACTAGTGCCAAAGTCTAGCACTATCGCTCGCAGCATATCCTCTAACGTCTGGATAGTCCGCTCTGACTGTCCATCTGTCTGAGGATGATAAGCTGTACTCAGATGCAATCGAGTAGCAAGTGCCTCCTGAAGACTATGCCAGAAGTGCGAAGTGAATCTAGGATCTCTGTCTAAAACGATCGACTTCGGCACACCATGCAATCTCACAACATTGCTAACATACAACTCAGCCATCTGATCATGACGATACGTCATCCTGTACGGAATAAAACAAGCAGACTTCGTCAATCGGTCGATCACTACCCAAATAGCATCGCATCCTCGAACGGATCGTCGTAGCTTCGTGACAAAATCCATGGAAATGTGATCCCATTTTCATTCAGGAACAGATAGACTGTGCAAAAGACATCCTGGTCGCTTTCTCTCTGCTTTTACTTGCTGACAATTCAAACACCGAGATACAAACCTCGCTACGTCGCTCTTCATTCTCTTCCACCAGAACTGCATCTTCAAATCGTTGTACATCTTACGACCTCCAGGATGAACTCTGAACCGACTGCAATGAGCCTCTCAGAGAATACGCTGTCTCAACTCCGGAATATCAGGCACAACAATACGGTTATTTATCAACAAAACATCATCTCTAACCTGGAATTCAGACTGATGTCCCGATCTGACTTTCTCTACTGAAACCTGAATGCTCAGCTCAGACTTCTGTGCTTCTCTGATTGCAACAAACAACTCCGGTTCGGCTTTAATAGCAAACACTCTGATAGTCTCCCTATCTGTTTCAAACTCTAAACCAGAAGTGCAACAATCATCGATCAACTGAGAAACACCAATAGTAGAAAGAGATAAAGAACATAGCTTTCGGCTCAAGGCATCTACAACTGCATTCGACTTTCCCGGATAATACTTGATTTCGCAGTCGAAATCCTTCAACAAGTCTAACCATCTTCTCTGTCTCATATTCAGCTCTGCCTGTGAAAACAAGTACTTAAGGCTCTTATGATCAGAAAAGATCTCGAAAGACTCACCATAAAGATAGTGACGCCAGATCTTTAGAGCAAAGACGATCGCAGCTAGTTCAAGATCATGAACCGGATAACGAGTCTCGTGCGGTTTCAGCTGCCTCGATGCATACGCTATCACATGCTTATGCTGCATAAGAACACAACCCAAGCCTCGGTTAGAAGCATCACAATAGACTGTGAAACCTCCAGTACCCTTCGGAATAGAAAGAATTGGAGCACTAGTCAGTCTCCTCTTCAGATCAACAAAGCTAGCCTCACAATCTGGAGTCCAAACAAAAGGCGCATTCTTCTGAGTCAGCTGGGTAATTGGCTTGGCAATATACGAGAAACCCTCGATGAAACGACGGTAATAACCAGCTAAACCCATGAAGCTTCAGATCTCCGGTACTGAAGTAGGTCTAGGCCAATTCATAACCGCTTCAATCTTGCTGGGATCGACAGAAATCCCATCTTCAGAAATAATATGACCGAGAAAGACAACTCGATCTAGCCAGAATTCACATTTCGACAGCTTGACAAACAACTGTTCCACTCGTAAGATCTGCAAGATGATCCTCAAGTGCTCTGCATGGTCAGTACGGTTCTTTGAATAGATAAGAATATAATCGATGAAGATAATGACGAACTCATCTAGATAGCGCTGAAAGATATGGTTCATCAATCCCATAAAAACCGCTGGGGCGTTAGTCAAACCGAACGGAATGACTATAAACTCAAAATGACCATACCTTGTTCTTAATGCGGTCTTAGGAACGTCTTCATCTCGCACTCTCAACTGGTGATAACTTGACCTCAGATCGATCTTAGAGTAGACAGAAGAACCCTGCAGTTGATCAAACAAGTCATCTATTCGGGGTAAAGGATACCTGTTCTTAACTGTAGCCTGATTCAATTGACGGTAGTCGATACAGAGCCGCATAGAACCATCCTTCTTCCAAACAAAAAGAACAGGAGCACCCCAAGGCGATACACTAGGTCTGATGTATCCCTTGGAAATCAAATCCTCAAGCTGCTCCTTCAACTCTCTCAATTCAATAAGTGCCATACGATACGGAGCTTTGGAGATAGGTTGAGTACCTGGCACTAAGTCAATGCTGAATTCGATTTTTCGAATAGGTGGCAAACCAGGAACATCTTCTGGGAACACATCAGCAAATTCTCTAACCACTGGTAAATCTACCAAAGTTGGGCTAGATTTCAGTACATCAACTGCATACACCAAAAATCCTTCTGCACCTTTCTGTAGCAAACGAGTCATAGATAACACTGAAATCAAAGGAATTCTAGATCGAGAACCCTTACCAAAGAATTTCCACTCGTCTGCCATTTCAGGTCTGAACCTGACAACTTTCAGAAAACAATCGACTTTTGCCCTGTACATGGTTAAAGCATCTATACCGACAATACAATCAAAATCTGACAGGCCAAGTACGATACTGTCGAATTCTAACAAATTTCCTTCAAAACACAGTTCACAGTTCCTGAATAATCTGACAGAAACAATTCCTCCACCCAAAGGTGGAGTAACAGCTACCACTATAGGCAACAACTCAGTAGGGAAAGCATGCAATAATACAAATTTCTCAGAGATAAAGGAATGGGAAGCACCTGTATCTATCAAAACATGAGCAGAATGACCAAAAATCGAATAGTTACCTGCTATAACATCATCAGGTGCCGCTTGAGCCTGATCCTATGTCAAGGCGAAAACTCGTGCCTGCTGTCTCGGGGGCTGGCTTGCAGTAGTGTTACCTCCCTGTCTGTTCTGCTGCTGGGGCTGGAAAGAGTGAACTGCAGAGGACTGCCTCTCAGGCTGACTGCAGGTCTAGACGAACTCCCACTCTGAGATCTATCTCTGTTACGCTGTGGGCACACCTTAGAGAAGTGTCCCGGTTGCTGACAGGTGTTACAATTTCCAAAGACTCCCACACACTGATCCGGTGAGTGTCTTCCTCCACACTTGCTGCAGTACAAGGATGATGATCCAGAGTTCTGTCCTGAACCAAACTGTCGGGAACCACTGGAACTAGACGAACTGTTCCCCTGCCTTTTAAACTGTTTACCCCTTGCCTTGTACTGATCTTTTCTGTTTCCCCCACTGCTACCACTTTCATACCTTTGCTGCTGGTTCTGATGCTGAGATGGTGGGTTTTGATATTGAGACGGTTGGTTCTGATACTGCCTCTGTTGCTGAGGTGCCACCTGATTACCTCTTTGCCTCCACAAGCCTGCTTCTGCTCCTTTTGCGTGATTCATGGCATCCGCAAAGTTGTTAGGCCTGTTGGTGTTAACCAACGTGAAGACGTCGGGGTTCAACCCATTGATGAACTGATCTGCCTTAGCTTCTTTATCCCCGGCAATTAGCGGCGCAAAACGCAACAGACTATCAAACTTAGCCACGTACTCTTCAATGTTCAGATTCCCTTGCCTCAGGTTGGCAAACTCGACTCCCTTGTCTTTGCGATACGAGATAGGAAAAAACCGCTTATAAAACTCAGATTTAAAAAGAGTCCAAGTAACCTCTGTACCTCTACTCTCAAATGCTTTATTTGTCATGATCCACCAGCTCTTAGCACCACCACGCAGCTGATGAATTACTAACCTGATTCGGCGGTCATCGGTGTAGTCAATGGAATCAAACAACTGATCCATATCATCCAACCAACTCTCACAGTCCACTGGATTTTCTGAACCCATCAACAACGGCGGATTGAATGACTGAAACCTCTTCAGCAAGGTTTCCATAGGAGTCGCTGAAGCATCCAACTGATCAACTTCAGTGCTAGCTTGCTCAGTCGCAGGAATAACTGGCGGTGTGTTTCTGTTTATCACTCGACGAGGACCCATCTGATAATCATAGGTTAGGACACGAGATATCTCAATCGCTAAAATCAGTGCCCTTATAACCGCTTGGAATACCGGATACCAGTCGATAACAGAAACAGTTATATCTCAAGTAGATCATGCTTTATAAATTAAATCACATAACCATGTAATTCAATAATTCTCAATAATAAAGCATGCTCGCATGGAATTAAGTACACAGTTAAAATAATTCAAACACATGCGAGGAGCCAATACACGCAGACTCGATCTACCCGCTCACTCTAGTTCGACCAAGAATCTTAACTCTCTGATACCACTTAATGTGAGACCTCGATTCTAAACAACTAATCTCGGCTTAAACAACAATTAAGCATACAAGATCCAAGACCAAAGAAGAAAGAAAATTTTTTTTTTTTAAAAGGGGGCTGCGCTCGGGCGGGCAAAAACTGCCGCTCGAGCGCATCCTAAACTCCAGCGCTGCTGGAAAATAAAAAAAAGGGTGCGCTCGGGCGGGCAAAAACTGTCGCTCGAGCGCGCCCTCTGCAGCAGAAACAGAACAGAGCAAAAAAAGCTTGGCAACTCAAACTAAAATTATTCCAAACATCAAACTCAAATTCATGCATTAAAAACATAACTTCTCCAGTTATTACATGAAATGATAACGTTGATCAACTACGAACCAGTCTATAACATGCAACATAAGACTCGCATAATCGATATAACATAAACAACGAAGTTCGAGATCTAATATGTTCTACTATAACTAGATAGACATATTGACATGACTTCTAAACCGGGTCTCACTACTAGCTCTCCCTCTTGTTGCTAACCAGGCCTTCGCTGACTTGGTCCTGCCCCACCTGTTGCCAAGTACACATACAAAACAAAGCAATAGCCGGATAACCGGTGAGAATGATAATCCCAGTAAAAACAACATATCAAGTAATACAACAATAAACATGCTTTCAAGACAACAACGAAGTCAATAACGATGTAATGAAATGCATGTCTTTAAACCGGAATATCAAGTCTGATAACGAGGGATTGCTGCTGTGCTTTTGGGATCTCGAGGATGAGATTACGTAACGAATCACCGACTCACCCAATCGAGGTGGTGCCACGTATCCCACTCCCCTAGACTTTGAGCAACTATAATGAGTATGCTAGTACTAGGCGAAACGACTACGACCTAGGCCACTCAATCATAGTTCCCAAACGTCTAAACAAAAAGGGCGGTTCTGCCCGCTGAAAACAAGATTGGCTCAAGATGAATGCATAACGGAAACATAAAACATAGCCATATAACAAAAGCTCAATCAAAACAACAAAACACAAGTTCCTCATGCTAGAACGAGTGTAGATGCAAGTATGTGATTTTAAGGGAAACTCGAGAACCAACTGTCCCGAGTATGCTATCCCGCTATCGATGTCTGTTTTTACCTTTCAATGCAGTAGTTCCAACTCTGGATAAGCTACAACAAAAGGTTTAATCAACAACTAAACAATCCAACAACAAAGGCAACGGTTCAAGGTAATCTCTTTACCGTTCTTCGTCCAACTCTTGACGAACAATGCTGCTAACACGGCTTGACAAACTCCAAACAAATCTGTTCAGATACAAATCAAAGATCAATTACAATGATCGACTTACAAGCCAAGTTCAACAACTCAAAAACGGTTCGAAATCCCCAAAACTCAAACCGACGGCATAACGACTATAACTGAACAAACCGACAACGCAGACAGCAGTTTAATAGCGATATCAACTCATATCAAAGCCAATACAACCATAACAAGGCAAACCCAACAAATCTCAAAACCATGATTTTCGAAAATGGCTTCCAAAAATCATAACAAATATGAACGTCGCTCTATTTCAAAATCGATAGGTAATAAACGATCAGAACTCTGTCTAGAACAACATACTCGAATCTAGAATGATTCTAACAACATCCAAAATCTAGAATGTATCCGATCGGCGAAGAACTTACAATATAACAGAGCTCTCACTGCAATGATCGATAATCTGCCTTCAGAATTAAATTCCAACGGCCGGATTGAGCTCGGACTGGATTCTGGGAGCTTGGAGAAACATTTAAAGCGTTTCAATGGAGGGGAGGCGGCTAAGGGAAGGTGATGAATGAATAATACAAGTCATTTACCTTATAAATATCTAATAAAACCGATATTTGCCTTTTAGTCCCTGAAAAATCCAAAATTTGCAAAAAGGACCCTGATCAAAATCAAGTCGGCTCGTGAACTGTAGTGACCCTTACCCTGATCACTTACTAACAGAACTTAGGCATGCAATTAACTTAATTTAAACAGATATCAGAATAAAACTGCGGAAACCAATAAACATTATACAATCCCAAGTAAAGGAATCTGTAATTATCCAATAATATACAACCAAATCTAATAGCTGTATAAACCCAAACAACAGTAATAAAACCTAGACGAAGCTCCAGCTGGCCAACCACTGACTAGCCCCTCCTGGATCCACCCTCCTCGTCCAATCGCAAACCTGCCCCATGGAATAGGGTGTCCAGAAAAATACAGAGTACGAGACGTGAGCATAAAATGCTCAGTACGAGAGTATGAGTATACATGCATGCAAAGTGAACTCCCTATAGACTCGAGGTCAAGGATCAGATAACAGAGACAGACCGGGCCCTGGTATGTAGCACGCTGTGCCGTCGCTTTAGGAGGTGGCTCCCATAACGAGATAACCGTGGATACGCCGGACCCAAATCGATGGAAGTCCATCCACTAACAGGATAGGGTACAACCCTACTAACAGACATCTCGAAGAGATACAGCAAGATGCAAATGAATGCAGCATAATATCATGGCATATAAATCATGCAGTCACATAATACATGCATACTCAGTCAGGATATCTCGAACAGTACTTTCGTACCTCAAAACAGTGCAAGCTCTACCAACTCTAGGTCCTCGCCTATAGTCTGCTCTACACTGCCAAATGATACTACTATCATTAAATTGCTCTAAAAGCCTTAACTAAGCTATTGCATACTCCTAAATATTTATAGAAAGCAAAAGCTATACCTTCGTCCGTCGTTAGCCTTTTGATGTCGATGCCTCCAGAACTTGGGCACAACTCCGCTACGACTACTGAACGCCTCGCCGACCTCCAGACCAAGCCTAAGAAGACTAGAACAGCTCCAAAAGGACTAGAATGGAAAAGAGAACTCGGAATTGGCAAATGAAAGTGAAGTCTTGGCCTTCTATTTATAGACAACGATCAAAACTTCCGATCCTTGATCGGAATGTCCGAACCTCGATCGGAACGTCCGATCCTACCATCGGAGCTTCCGAAGATCCTGATCTGCCACGTGTCAAAATATCACTTGTTGACTCTGGATAAGGGTGATCGGAGCTTCCGGTCCGGATCGGAGCTTCCGATCATGCCACACGTCATGCCTGACGTAATATCGATCGGAACTTCCGATCCTGTTCGGAGCTTCCGATCCTGATCGGGGCTTCCGAATTCACCTTCGGAGCTTCCGAACTCTACCCAAGTAATTATGATTAATTCCTTAATTACTGATTTTGGTTACGGGCTACTACATTCTCCCCCACTTAAGATATTTCGTCCTCGAAATCAGATCTTAAGTACCGAATGCAAATACAGAAATCAGAAACATTCTTTATTCAAATCAAACGTTTACAGAGTTTGCAACTGAATACAACTTAAAGAATGAAATCAAAACAACTCAGGATGGTCTTTACGCATCCTGTCCTCAAGCTCCCAAGTAGCTTCCTCAGTGCCTCGGCGCTGCCACTGAACTAAAACCAAAGGAATGATTTTGTTCCGTAAAACCTTATCTTTATAATCCAGGATACGAAGAGGTTTCTCAACATAAGTCAAATCCTTGTCTACCTGAACCTCAGACCGCTGCAGAATATGAGATTCATCCGCCACATACCGTCGCAACAGAGATACGTGGAACACGCTGTGAATATTGGATAGATGCGGTGGCAAAGCTAGTCGATAAGCCAAATCGCCAATGCTCTCCAAGATCTCAAACGGACCGATAAATCTGGGAGACAACTTGCCCTTAAGGCCAAATCTGAGAATCTTGCGGAAAGGTGACACTCTCAGAAACACTTTCTCCCCGACCTCGAACTGCAAGGGCCTACGCTTGATATTAGCATAACTGGCCTGACGATCCTGTGCAGTCTTAATCCGTTTCTTGATTTGATCAACAATATCTATCGCCTGCTGGATAAACTCCGGTCCCTCAGCCTGTCTCTCCCCCACTTCTTCCCAGAAGAGTGGATTACGACAACGTCGCCCATACAACGCCTCAAAAGGTGTCATCCCAATACTAGTGTGATAGCTGTTGTTGTAAGCGAACTCGATCAACGGTAAATGATCCTGCCAGGCTGAACCAAAATCCATGACGCACGCTCTAAGAATATCCTCTAACGTACGGATAGTGCGCTCTGACTGACCATCAGTCTCCGGATGATAGGCTGTACTCAAACTGAGAGTAGTACCCATCGCACGCTAAACACTCCCCCAGAATCTAGAAGTAAACCTGGGGTCCCGATCGCTGACAATGCTCACAGGCACTCCATGAAGTCGAACGATCTCCTGAATGTACATCCGTGCCATACGATCCACAGAGTACTCTCGGCTATAGGCAATGAAATGCGCTGACTTGGTGAGTCGGTCCACCACAACCCAGATAGCATCACAGTTCCTCGGGGATACCGGCAAATGGGTCACAAAGTCCATTGTGATAAACTCCCATTTCCATTCAGGAATAGGCAGACTGTGAAGCAATCCTCCAGGTCGTCGGTGCTCTGCCTTGACCTGTTGACACACCAAACATCTCGAAACAAACTGATAAACACTGCGTTTCATTCCCTTCCACCAGAAACGAGTACGTAGATCCTTGTACATCTTGTTGCTCCCAGGATGAATACTCAACTTAGTGCGATGCGCCTGAGACAAAATCTCCTCTCGCAACTCTTCATCCTGCGGAATCACAAGCCTACCAGACAAACACAGAAAGCCATCTGACTGATAATGAAATCCAGACGAGCTACCCTCGTTAGCTAGACGAGCTAAACACTGGGTCTTCGAATCAGACATCTGAGCATCTCGGATCCGCGAATACAAGGCTGGCTCAGATAATATCGCAAACATCTGGATACTCTGCATACCTTTCTTATGCTTGAAGGTATAACCTGAAGTACAACAGTCACTGATCGCACTAGACAACAAACAAGTCTGAAGTGTGGATAGTCGCACCTTGCGACTCAAAGCATCAGCGGTGAGATTAGCAGCTCCCGGATGGTACTTAATCTCGCAATCATAGTCCTTAAGCAAGTCCATCCAACGTCTCTGCCTCATGTTCAACTCCGCCTGAGTGAACAAATACATGAGACCCTTATGTTCGGTGAAGATCTCAAATTTCTCGCCATACAGATAATGACGCCAGATCTTCAAAGCGAACACAATGGCTTCTAACTCCAAATCGTGGACTGGGTAGTTATCCTCGTGAAGCTTCAGCTGTCTAGAAGCGTATGCGATCACATGCCCATTCTGAGTCAGGACACAACCTAACCCCTGAAGAGAAGCATCCGTGTATACCACATACCCTCCAGATCCGGACGGTAATGCCAACACTGGCGCAGAAGTCAACCGCCGTCGAAGCTCACAGAAATTCTCCTCACACTCGGAGGACCACTCGAAATCCACACCCTTGTGGGTAAGCTGCATCAACGGTCGGGCTAACTGAGAGATGTTCAAAATGAAGCGACGATAATACCCTGCTAGACCCAGAAAACTACGGATCTCAGCAACTGTCGATGGACGCGACTAATTAAGTACCGCTTCAATCTTGCTTGGATCAACAGAAATCCCTTCCCTGGATATGATATGGCCAAGAAAGACCACTCTATCCATCCAGAACTCACACTTGCTCAGCTTGGCATACAACTGTTCATCTCGAAGAGTCTGTAGTACTAACCGCAAGTGAGAAAAAATGTTCTTCCGTATTACGCGAATACACCAAGATGTCGTCAATAAAGACCACGACAAACTTGTCCAAATACTCCCTAAAGACACGGTTCATCAGATCCATGAATATATCCGGCATATTAGTCAAACCAAATGGCATCACTAGGAACTCGTAATGCCCATAGCGAGTATGGAATGCAGTCTTGGTTACGTCCTGATCACGGACTCTCAACTGATGATACCCAGATCTTAAGTCAATCTTGGAGTAGACTGATGTGCCCTGCAGCTGGTCAAACAAGTCATCAATACAAGGTAACGGATACTTGTTCTTCACAGTGACTCAATTTAGCTGCCGATAGTCAATGCACAGCCGCATCGACCCATCCTTCTTCTTTACGAAGGGAACAGGAGCTCCCCAAGGAGATACACTAGGACGAATGTACCCCTTGTCCAAAAGATCTTGTAGCTGATTCTTCAACTCACGCATCTCTGATGGAGCCAGACGATACGGTGCTCTAGAAATAGGCGAAGTACCCGACATCAACTCTATGCCAAACTCGACTTCCCTAGCAGGAGGAAAACCCGGAATCTCATCAGGAAAAACGTCTGGGAATTCATCCACAACAGGAATACTCTCTATCCCAATACTCTCAGCGGACAAATCAACTGCATAGATAAGGTAGCCTTCCCCGCCAGACTCTAGAGCTCGACAGGCTCTCAAAGCTGATACCAAAGGCATCGGGGGTCGCGCTCCCTCACCATAGAAAAACCAACTCTCACTCCCCTCCGGATGAAAGCGTACTAATCTCTGATAGCAGTCCACTGAAGCTTGATAGGTAGTCAACATATTTATTCCCAGAATGCAATCAAAGTCGTCCATCGATAGGACCATGAGATTCGCTAACAGAATGTTCCCTTCGAACTCTAAAGGGAAACTCATCACTAGACGCTTAGCCAAAGCAGATTGGCCCATCGGAGTAGAAACAGACATCACTACGTCTAGTGCAATGCATGGTAACTTATGCCTCTTAACAAAACGTGCAGAAATGAAGGAATGAGATGCACCAGTGTCAATAAGTACAAGAGCAGGTATACCATAAAGCAGAAATGTACCTGCGATGACTTTCTCATTCTCCTCCACAGCCTGATCATGTCTCAGGGCAAACACCTGGCCAAAAGCTCGTGGCCTCAAATGAGAACTCCCAGCAGACTGTCCCTCTGACCTCTGCTGAACGGTGGCCTGAGAACCAGATCCTGAACCAGATCCAGAACCGCCTCCCCCAGACAGTGGACAATCCCTCCGGATATGACCAGTCTCTCCACAATGGAAACAAGCTCCAGAAGCTCTACGGCACTTGTCGGATGGATGGTTCTTCCCACAGTGATCACACTTGTCCTTCTTACCGAAACGGACAACACCTCCAGAACCAGAGGAAGAAGTAGACCCGGACTTTTTGAAAGTTTGGGCACGGGGACCCAAAGAACTAGCAGGCCTTGACTGAGGGAAAGACCTGTTTCGCCGAATGCTATCCTCCGCCTGGTGACAACGGCTCACCAAACCCTCATAGGACATGTCGTCGCCAACCGCCACACGGTCATGGATCTCAGGGTTAAGGCCCTGAAGGAACAGATTATACTTCATCTCTGAGCTATCAGCAATCTCGGGGCAATAGGATAGCAGATCAAAGAACCTCTGCTGATACTCATCAATAGACATGGCTCCCTGTCGTAGACTTAGTAGCTCGCCTGCCTTCGACTGACGGAGTGCAGGAGGAAAATACCGCTTTTGGAAAGCTGTGCGGAACTCGGCCCAGGTGGCCACTCCTCTCGCCGCAACAAAAGGTGTAGAAGTAAACCTCCACCACCTGCGCGCACGCCCATCCAGAAGATAGCCAAGGGTCTCCACCTTCTGCTTCTCGGTGCATTGGAAAGTCTGAAAAGTCATCTCCATGCGGTCTAACCAGTTCTCCGCATCCTCCGGAGACTCACCTCCAACTAAGGGCTTAGGACCCATAGCTAAGAATCGACGCACAGTGAAACGCTCGTCGTCATGATGACGATGACGCCGTTCTCGACGAGGCTCCCGGTCGGCATTACCCCAACGCCCACCAACACTGCCATGAGAACTCCGATCGTCATGATTTGCCATCTACAAAAATACCTCACGATGAGACCAAATCCCAAGAATTCTTTTCCATGCTCTGATATAAATGTAGTGACCCTTACCCTGATCACCTACTAACAGAACTTAGGCATGCAATTAACTTAATTTAAACAGATATCAGAATAAAACTGCGGAAACCAATAAACATTATACAATCCCATGTAAAGTAATCTCTGTTTGAAAACTGGCGGTCAGATCAATCACGATTGATACCCGGTGCAGCGGAAGTTAAAAAATTTTATCATGGAACAATTCCATGGTGTGGGTATCAACCATTCAACGATTAAATTATTGTGTGTGTAAAATTCAAATAACAATTAATTAAATTTTACCTCCAATCTCGCAACGAGATTAATGGACACCAACAGATTTGATCTGCTCTTGTTGTCTCTCCCTGGAACCGATGAACTCCTTCAATCAGGTCCACGAACAGAGGTTTAATTCCTCTGATAGATTGCACTAGAAAATCTATCAGAAGTTTTCTGCGAAGAGAATAAACGAATCTGATTCGTTATTCCTTACTGCGATTCAAAATCACAGACCGGAAAATCTCGGGCAGAGTATGGGGAGGGTTCGGCCGAAACAACCTTTGAGAGGAACTAGGGTTTTTGATTTTTGCTCTCAAAAATTATGACCTGTTGTGTGTAATTTCTGTACTGAAATAACTTATTTATAATGCAGGCCACTAACACCTTAGGGCCCATTAATCATAAGCTGGGGCCTGACAAGCAAAGCCCGCTCGTTCAGAAATTAATATAAAATTCATCGTGACTCCGATTGATGAAACGATTTCACCAATGTGCACAGAAACCATTTCTGCACGTTTTAAAGTCAAAATAAATTTTCCTGAATCCGAATTCAGTGGTTTCCAAAAATGTCCATCCTTATGTCATTTTAGGAAACCCTACTCCCTTACTCTTAATTAAGAAGTCCAACTCCTTAGTTCATTAAATTTAACTCTTTAAATTTAACTATCTCAACGGGGATTAAAACTCCATTACACTGTGTGACCCTCAATGGTTCAGGGATACAGCTAGCCGTGGGCTCACAACTCCTTGTGACTCGGAACAACACTTTCCGACTTGCCCAACGAATCACGGTAAAGCGCCTAGCAACATCGCCCCATGATTCCCTAGGTATCACTGATAGTGCCTACAAGAACCAGTAGATTTTGGTTAGCGTACAGTACGGTCCCTTCATCCATATATCCCGATCGAATCAACAACCATTGGTATATCGAGAGTCGCTCAAGATTCGATAACTATGAAATACATCTTGAAGATCAAATTAGTGACATCGCATGTGCTACTAAGAAACCATTTCTTAAATCACATCAAGTACTCTGGCCAGAGATTTGTCACACTAATATCTCCTCAGATCGCATAGGATATCCACACTCGTAAGTATGTGGTGAATCCTTGACAACAATGCATTGACTCCTATATGTGTCGTAACTGTACCCAATCTCGACACCTGATGACCCCCATAGAGTCGGTAAACGAGTCAAAGCACAGCACTAGCATATAGAGTCTCCATGATGTTTCAAGTCGTAAGGACTAATGGTGTACAACCAAAACCGCGGACTTTATCCACTCGATAAGTGATAACCACTTGGAAAGTCCGGATAGGGTAGTTCGATTATTCATCCTATGAATATCCATTTGCATGCTTCGAACATCTCCATGTTCCCTACCAATGAAACGTGGTACTCCGCATCGCAAATGCTAGTCTCAAACTCGAGCGATCCTTATCCTTATTATCGGACGGCTCAATCGACTAGGAACGGTTTTTAGAATATACAGTGACTATAAGATGTATTTCATGATAGACATCTCCATGTTCTACCACATCTTACATACACTATAGTATATTCAAGGTCTTTATCAAAACAACAATAGTATATCACAATATAACAATATGAAGTAATATAAAGTCATTGCCATAAAAGTGTAAATAATATTAAACAAAAGATTGTTTATACAAAGAGTCATCAAAGCCCATAGCCACACAGTTGGCTCACTGGGCACCCACTCTTACAATCTCCCACTTGCCCTATAGCCAACTAGTCATACTACGTAGACCCATTGCTTCGCGATGTTTGTCAAACAATGGTCCTGGCAAGGGCTTAGTAAGCGGATCAGCGATATTGTCTGCAGAGGCCACTCGTTCGACAATGATGTCTCCTCTTTCCACAATCTCCCGGATTATGTGGTATTTCCTCAGTACGTGTTTGGATCTTTGATGAGACCTTGGTTCCTTTGCTTGAGCAACGGCACCCGTGTTGTCACAGTACACCGGGACTGGACCAACAAATTCAGGAATGACGCCCAACTCTTGGACGAACTTCCTCATCCAAACGGCCTCTTTAGCAGCAGCTGATGCTGCAATGTATTCAGCCTCAGTGGTGGAATCCGCTGTGGTGTCCTGCTTGGAACTCTTCCAAGAGACAGCACCGCCATTGAGCATGAACACAAATCCAGAGGTTGACTTCGAGTCATCCACATCACTTTGGAAGCTAGAGTCGGTATAGCCTTCCAATTTGAGTTCTCGTCCTCCATAAACCATGAACATATTCTTAGTCCTTCGCAAGTACTTAAGAATGTCCTTCACGGCTTTCCAATGCATTTGACCAGGATTAGACTGATATCTGCTCGTGACACTCAGAGCAAATGCTACATCCGGTCTGGTAGATATCATCCCATACATGATACTACCTATAGCTGACGCATATGGTACATGTGTCATATTCTCTATCTCTTCATCAGTCTTGGGACACATAGACTTGGATAGAGAAACTCCATGACACATGGGTAGATGTCCTCTTTTGGACCCATCCATTGAAAACCGTTTCAATATGGTATCGATGTAGGTTGATTGAGTGAGTCCTATCATTCTCTTAGACCTATCTCTATAGATCTGTATCCCAAGAATGTAGGATGCCTCTCCCAAATCCTTCATCGAAAATCTACCTGATAACCATATATTTGTTGACTGCAACATCCCTACATCATTCCCAATGAGTAGGATGTCATCAACATAAAGTACTAAGAATGTCACCGCATCCTTAACTACTTTCTTGTACACGCAAGGTTCCTCCGGGTTCTTGATGAAACCAAAATCTTTTATTGTTTCATCAAATTTCTGGTTCCAACTTCTTGATACTTGTTTTAGACCATAAATTGATCTCTGAAGCTTGCATACCTTATGCTCGCTTCCCATGGATGTGTACCCCTCAGGCTGCTTCATATAGATTTCCTCCTTAATGTCTCCATTAAGAAAAGCAGTCTTCACATCCATTTGCCATATCTCATAGTCATACCATGCAGCTATGGCAATTAGGATTCTTATGGACTTGAACATTGCAACTGGTGAAAAGGTTTCGTCATAGTCAACTCCTTGCCTTTGAGTATAACCTTTAGCCACCAATCGCGCCTTGTAGGTCAATACCTTACCATCAGGCCCAAGCTTTCTTTTGTAGATCCATTTACACCCTATCGGAACAATTCCATCGGGAGGATCTACTAAAGACCAAACTTGGTTTGTATGCATCGAATCCAATTCTGACTGCATAGCTTCAAGCCATAAATTCGAATCCGCATCAGAAATTGCTTCCTTGAAGTTTCTTGGATCACATCCAATGTCGGGTTCATCTTGATCCCCTTCAAGAAGAAGACCATATCGAACTGGAGGTCTAGAAGTCCTTTCGGATCTTCTAGGTGCAGGCGTGTCCAGCAATGGTTCCTGAGGTGTAGGATCGTTATTTTGTATTTCGGGTTCTTCTCAAACTTCTTCGAGTTCCATCATCTCGCCTTTCTTATCCAATAAGAATTCCTTCTCCAAGAAGGTGGCATTCCTAGAAACAAACACCTTTGTTTCAGCAGGATAATAGAAATAATATCCGATTGAATTCTTCGGATACCCTACAAAATAACATAAGCTGGATCGACTATCCAACTTATCTCCCACTGTCCGCTTCAGGTAAGCAGGACATCCCCAAATCCTCAAGTACGAATACTTAGGAGCTTTGCCATTCCATAACTCGTATGGTGTTTTGTCCACTGCTTTAGTGTGGACGTTGTTCAACAACAATACCGCCGTTTCAAGCGCATAGCCCCAAAACGAAGGTGGAAGCTCAGTGAAGCTCATCATAGATCGAACCATGTCCAACAAAGTTCGATTACGACGCTCCGATACACCATTAAGCTGTGGTGTCATAGGAGGAGTCCACTGAGAGAGAATCCCATTCTCTTTCAGATAGTCCAAAAACTCGGTACTCAAGTATTCTCCACCTCGATCCGATCGAAGTGCTTTAATACTTTTACCTAGCTTGTTTTCTACTTCAGCCTTGAATTCTTTGAACTTTTCAAATGCTTCAGACTTATATTTCATTAAATATAAATACCCATACCTTGAATAATCATCAGTAAAGGTAATGAAGTAGGTGTGGCCATGTTGAGTCCCTACTCTAAATGGACCACAAACATCTGTGTGGATCAAATCCAACAGATTCTGACTACGCTCAGGTTTCCCCTTAAAAGGAGATTTAGTCATTTTTCCTTTTAGGCAGGATTCACAAGTAGGTAGAGAATTAATATCAGACATATCAAACATGCCCTCTCCCACTAGCTTGTTCATCCTCCTTGAGTAAATATGACCTAGCCTAGCATGCCAAAGGTTTGCCGGGTTTTGACTATCGATTTTCCTTTTGTTTGTTGTCGCCGGTTTATCAACATAATTCATTGGAACGTCTTTTAGTTTTAAGTTGTATAGATCGTTTTCAAGTTGTCCATTTCCAATTAAACATTCATTCTTGTAAATATTGCAAATCCCATTCACAAAATTGCAAGAATAACCATCTCTATCAAGCATAGAAATAGAAATAATGTTTTTAATTAAATCTGGCACAAATAAAACATCTCTTAACAATAATTTAAAACCATTCTGCAAAGTCAAACAAACATCTCCAATGGCCGTAGCTTCAACTCTGGAACCATTCCCGAGCCTCAGCTGGGTCTCACCCATTCTAAGCCTGCGACTTCTTGTCATCACCTGCAAATCATTGCAAATGTGAGATCCACATCCGGTATCCAATACCCAAGAAGTTGTATTAAGTGACATGTTTATTTCAATATAGAACATACCCTTTGCAGTTCCCAACTGCTCAAGATATTCCTTGCAGTTGCGCTTCCAATGACCCGGCTTCTTGCAGTAATGGCAAACATCCTTGGATTTTCCATTGTTTGAAGCCTTTGTCTTTTGCTTCTTCTCGGGCTCGACTTTCTTGGGTGGGGTAGAACGTTTCTTGCCCTTCATACTTGGCCCCTTCTTCGCAGAAGATGAGGAGCCCACCAAGAAACCTGGCTTATCCTTCTTAAGTGTGGATTCATATGTAACGAGCATATTGACCATCTCTTCAAGGGTGGCCTCTATCTTGTTCATATTAAAATTTATCACAAATCCATCAAATGAAGAAGGAAGAGACAGAAGCAATAAATCCACATTGAGTTCATGCTCCAACACCAAATCTAGGGTCGCCAACTTTTGTATGAGCCAAATCACTCGTACCCCATGATCACGGACCGAAGTCCCTTCACGCATGTGGCACGTCATCAGCTCCTTAACAGTAGCGAACCTTTCAGCCCTCGACTGAGCCCCAAAAAGTTCCTTGAGTTGCGTGTGAATGTCAGCAGCATTCACCGTGTCCTCAAATCGCCTCTGGAGTTCATCAGACATCGAGGCTTGCATATAGCATTTGGTCTTGATGTCATGGTCACACCATGCATCAAGTTTGGCCAATTCCTCCGGACTTATGTCAGCTGGTGCTTCCTTCGGAGGTGCTTTCTCTAACACGTAGAGCATTTTCTCCGAAGTTAAGACAATCTTCAACTTCCGGAACCATTCCGTATAGTTGGCGCCAGTCAACTTGTTTTGTTCGAGGATCGAGAATAAAGGATTTCGCGAATTCATTGTATGAAATACTGAAAAGGAAAACAGACATATATCAATGATTGTTTAACAATTTACTAAGACATAAAATAGGCGAATTTAATTTTATGAATCTCACTCCCACTATTTTAACGATTTCACCACCCTCTAGTGAAAACGGGAAACTTTTTCCTTAGTGAGAACATGGAGTCCAATTGACAAACTTATGGTCCCGAATAATATCAGCCAACCATAATTCTCAAAAGGTAGAGCCCAATTGCTTCCAAAGCAACCCCCATGTGTTTACCTCATGTCCAATAAGGGCCCAATAATATGACGCCGTTTAAAGTGACATGTCAAGATGACCCATCAATATTAAGTTTTGATGGACGGTCGCTATGTGGATCCCCCAATAATATGAGCCGATCCCATGGGAGTTCCACCCAACTTACAACATTTGTCGATCCAATGTACAGCTTTCCGACGGACGGGCCCCCCCAATAATATGAGCCGGACCGTATCCGCGGGTAGCATCACATACATTGACCGTTGATGGAAGGTGGGAACATTTAAACAAATTTAAATTTCCTTTATTTATCTTGATATAAATTTTAAATCATATTTAAAATGAGGGATTTTTAATTATAAAAATATTTGTCTCATCATATTTAATTTATTGCATGCTTGCCGGATTCACGCAATTATGTATAAACATGCATACAATCATAATATCAAATATTATATAGGATGATCGATTCCATTTCTAATTGACCCGTGGTTGCCAATCACGGGTCTTAGTCCAATCCTAGGTAATATGCAGTATGCAATGCAATCCTATTACATGTGCTTCCAATTTACATTTCTTCAGTCTTTATTGTCTGCTGGGCCCACCATCTTCAAATCTTGATCTCCCACTAAATCTAATGCATTTACAATAAATAACAATGACAAGTAGGGGATACATTTTTAGGGGTGGGAACGGGCTATAAACCAAGCCCACTTTTATTACATATGACATTCATATCGGGCCATAAACCAGGCCCATTAATAAAACCAACAACAATAAAAACAAAATGTAAATTCCTAACATACACCTACAAAATTGGTCATGGCAATCGATCATCCTTATCCAATAACATTTAATTCAAAATTAATTTATTGGATAACATGCAGTGGCAATTCAAATTTAAACAAGATAAAATCATATTTTATATATAAAATCTCATTTCACATATAAAATCATATTTTATCTCTATATCAAATAAAATCATATTTTATCTATAAAATCCAATTTTACAAATAAAATCATATTTTACTCAATATATCATAAGATCATATCTTATCATCAATTGTACCAAAATAATTTATTTCAAAATTCAATTTACGGATAAAATATTAAAATTTTCCAAAAATTCAAATTTATCCAAAATCAATTTTAAAATTTACGGACTCGAACAATTCGATCCGAAATCTCGTGAACCAATCAAAAAAAATTTTTGACCGGACCAAAAATAAAATTTTAAATATTAAAATTAATTTTTAAATAAAAATATAATTTTTCCCGCGGGCCGCCCGGGACACTCCCGGGCCGGCCCGCACCCGGGGCGCGGGCCGGGGGCAGCCCGGCTGCCCCCTTCGGGCAGCGCCTGGCGCCGCCCCTGGGCGGCGCCGTGCGCTGCCCTGGGCGACGCCGAGCGCCGCCCTGCGCAGCGCCCAGCGCTGCGCAGCGCACAGCGCTGCCCTGGGCGGCGCCGTGCGCCGCCCTGGGCGGCGACGGTCGCCGCCTTGGGCGGCGCCGTGCGCCCCCTTTGGGCGGCGCCGTGCGCCGCCCGGGGCAGCAACAATTGCTGCCCCACCGGGCAGCGATCCAATCGCTGCCCTGGGTTTTGCCCCGAAAAAAAATTTTTTTTTTTATTTAAAAATATTTATTTTGTTTCAAAAACCGAGACTCAAAAATTTTGTACAATTGATTAATTTAATCGTTTGATCTGAGCAACCTGGCTCTGATACCACTGTTTGAAAACTGGCGGTCAGATCAATCACGATTGATACCCGGTGCAGCGGAAGTTAAAAAATTTTATCATGGAACAATTCCATGGTGTGGGTATCAACCATTCAACGATTAAATTATTGTGTGTGTAAAATTCAAATAACAATTAATTAAATTTTACCTCCAATCTCGCAACGAGATTAATGGACACCAACAGATTTGATCTGCTCTTGTTGTCTCTCCCTGGAACCGATGAACTCCTTCAATCAGGTCCACGAACAGAGGTTTAATTCCTCTGATAGATTGCACTAGAAAATCTATCAGAAGTTTTCTGCGAAGAGAATAAACGAATCTGATTCGTTATTCCTTACTGCGATTCAAAATCACAGACCGGAAAATCTCGGGCAGAGTATGGGGAGGGTTCGGCCGAAACAACCTTTGAGAGGAACTAGGGTTTTCGATTTTTGCTCTCAAAAATTATGACCTGTTGTGTGTAATTTCTGTACTGAAATAACTTATTTATAATGCAGGCCACTAACACCTTAGGGCCCATTAATCATAAGCTGGGGCCTGACAAGCAAAGCCCGCTCGTTCAGAAATTAATATAAAATTCATCGTGACTCCGATTGATGAAACGATTTCACCAATGTGCACAGAAACCATTTCTGCACGTTTTAAAGTCAAAATAAATTTTCCTGAATCCGAATTCAGTGGTTTCCAAAAATGTCCATCCTTATGTCATTTTAGGAAACCCTACTCCCTTACTCTTAATTAAGAAGTCCAACTCCTTAGTTCATTAAATTTAACTCTTTAAATTTAACTATCTCAACGGGGATTAAAACTCCATTACACTGTGTGACCCTCAATGGTTCAGGGATACAGCTAGCCGTGGGCTCACAACTCCTTGTGACTCGGAACAACACTTTCCGACTTGCCCAACGAATCATGGTAAAGCGCCTAGCAACATCGCCCCATGATTCCCTAGGTATCACTGATAGTGCCTACAAGAACCAGTAGATTTTGGTTAGCGTACAGTACGGTCCCTTCATCCATATATCCCGATCGAATCAACAACCATTGGTATATCGAGAGTCGCTCAAGATTCGATAACTATGCAATACATCTTGAAGATCAAATTAGTGACATCGCATGTGCTACTAAGAAACCATTTCTTAAATCACATCAAGTACTCTGGCCAGAGATTTGTCACACTAATATCTCCTCAGATCGCATAGGATATCCACACTCGTAAGTATGTGGTGAATCCTTGACAACAATGCATTGACTCCTATATGTGTCGTAACTGTACCCAATCTCGACACCTGATGACCCCGATAAACGAGTCAAAGCACAGCACTAGCATATAGAGTCTCCATGATGTTTCAAGTCGTAAGGACTAATGGTGTACAACCAAAACCGCGGACTTTATCCACTCGATAAGTGATAACCACTTGGAAAGTCCGGATAGGGTAGTTCGATTATTCATCCTATGAATATCCATTTGCATGCTTCGAACATCTCCATGTTCCCTACCAATGAAACGTGGTACTCCGCATCGCAAATGCTAGTCTCAAACTCGAGCGATCCTTATCCTTATTATCGGACGGCTCAATCGACTAGGAACGGTTTTTAGAATATACAGTGACTATAAGATGTATTTCATGATAGACATCTCCATGTTCTACCACATCTTACATACACTATAGTATATTCAAGGTCTTTATCAAAACAACAATAGTATATCACAATATAACAATATGAAGTAATATAAAGTCATTGCCATAAAAGTGTAAATAATATTAAACAAAAGATTGTTTATACAAAGAGTCATCAAAGCCCATAGCCACACAGTTGGCTCACTGGGCACCCACTCTTACAATCTGTAATTATCCAATAATATACAACCAAATCGAATAGCTGTATAAACCCAAACAACAGTAATAAAACCTAGACGAAGCTTCAGCTGGCCAACCACTGACTAGCCCCTCCTGGATCCACCCTCCTCGTCCAATCGCAAACCTGCCCCATGGAATAGGGTTTCCAGAAAAATACAGAGTACGAGACGTGAGCATAAAATGCTCAGTACGAGAGTATAAGTATACATGCATGCAAAGTGAACTCCCTATAGACTCGAGGTCAAGGATCAGATAACAGAGACAGACCAGGCCCTGTTATGTAGCACGCTGTGCCGTCGCTTCAGGAGGTGGCTCCTATACCGAGATAACCGTGGATACGCCGGACCCAAATCGATGGAAGTCCATCCACTAACAGGATAGGGTACAACCCTACTAACAGACATCTCGAAGAGATACAGCAAGATGCAAATGAATGCAGCATAATATCATGGTATATAAATCATGCAGTCACATAATACATGCATACTCAGTCAGGATATCTCGAACAGTACTTTTGTACCTCAAAACAGTGCAAACTCTACCAACTCTAGGTCCACGCCTATATTCTGCTCTACACTGCCAAATGATACTACTATCATTAAATTGCTCTAAAAGCCTTAACTAAGCTATTGCATACTCCTAAATATTTATAGAAAGCAAAAGTTATACCTTCGTCCGTCGTTAGCCCTTTGATGTCGATGCCTCCAGAACTTGGGCACAACTCCGCTACGACTACTGAACGCCTCGCCGACCTCCGGACCAAGCCTAAGAAGACTAGAACAGCTCCAAAAGGACTAGAATGGAAAGGAGAACTCGTAATTGGCAAATGAAAGTGAAGCCTCGGCCTTCTATTTATATACAACGATCGGAACTTCCGATCCTTGATCGGAACGTCCGAACCTCGATCGGAACGTCCGAACCTCGATCGGAACGTCCGATCCTGCCATCGGAGCTTTCGAAGATCCTGATCTGCCATGTGTCAAAATATCACTTGTTGACTCCGGATAGGGATGATCGGAGCTTCCGGTCCGGATCGGAGCTTCCGATCATGCCACACGTCATGCCTGACGTAATATCGATCGGAACTTCCGATCCTGTTCGGAGCTTCCAATCCTGATCGGGGCTTCCGAACTCACCTTCGGAGCTTCCGAACTTTACCCAAGTAATTATGATTAATTCCTTAATTACTGATTTTGGTTACGGGCTATTACATGAACTCTGTAATCTCCGATTAACTCAAATAAACTCATTTAAGATAAAAACGGGACGTTACAGTCTGAACCCTGAGATTCATTAGAAGGTTGTTGTTGGGAGTGACATGATCTATGAGGGTTTGGTGGACCGTTGCCATCAAGCCGAGGACAGTCTTCGGAGGAACAGGTCTATGATTCCTTCCTTTTCATCTAGACCAACTAGTTCTTTGGGTCCGAGGGGCCAGTATTTCAAGAAGAAAGGTGGTACTTCTTCATCTTCTTCCGGATCTGGCGGAGTTCAGCGTTTCAGTAGCCAGGGGATGAGCTGCTTTCGTCAGTGTAGGCGTAAGCATCAACCAGGCATGTGTCCTCGATCGACTGGAGCGTGTTTTCAGTGTGGACAGAAGGGGCAGATGAAGAGATATTGTCCTACTCTTATGAGAAGAGCTAGTGGTTTTGGAGGATCCCAGGCGTCAGTACAGCAGCCGCAGCAGCAGTATCAGCAGCGCCAACAGTCGCAGCCATCGCCGCGAAAGACTTCTTCTAGTGGTCATTCTTTCTTACATCCACGTGTTCGGGGGTAGGTCTTTGCACTGAACCAGGAGCAGGCGGAGGCAGACAGTTATCGTATTATTTCATGTACCTGTAGTTTATGTGGTTTTCCCGCGTATGTTTTTATTGATACGGGTGCATCACACTCAATCATATGAGCACGTTTTTCTAAGAAGTATAGATTGCCGTTTATTTCTTTTGACGTGTTGTTAGTGGTCTCTACTCCAATGGGTAGCGAGGTTTTAGCTAAGCTTCTAGTGGTGGGTTGCTCTTTGGATTTCGAGGGGTATCAGTTTAGTGCTAACCTGATGATCCTAGCTATGGAGGATTTTGACTGCATTATCGGAATTTATCCCTTGACTACCTACAGAGCGATAGTGGATTGCTATCAGAGGTTTGTTCAGTTTCATCCTGAGGATGGCGAGGCAAGGTATTTCTATGGTGAGGGAGCGCGACGCCCGATGCCAGTGGTTTCTGCTCTGAAAGCCAGGCGTGCTTTAGAGTCTGGCGGGGAAGGCTACCTTATCTACGCTATTGATGCATCCTTGGTGGGACCAAACATCAAGGAGATACCCGTAGTCCGTGAGTTTCCCGATGTGTTTCCGGAGGAGATTACAGGCTTGCCACCAGTGAGGGAGATCGAGTTTGGCATTGAGCTAGTGCCAGGGACACCACCAATTTCCAGAGCTTCGTATCGATTAAAACCTTCTGAAATGAGAGAGTTGCAGAGTCAACTTCAGGATCTTCTTGATAAGGGTTACATTCGGCCAAGTGTTTCGCCATGGGGAGCCCCAGTCCTTTTTGTTAAGAAGAAAGATGGGTTGATGCGTCTTTGTATAGACTATCGACAGCTTAACCAAGCGACGATGAAGAATAAGTATCCTCTTCCGCGGATAAATGATCTGTTTGATCAGTTGCAGGGTACTTCTGTTTACTCGAAGATTGATATGCGTTCGGGGTATCATCAGTTGAGGGTTAGAGAGGAGGATATCTCTAAGACAGCATTTCGTACGCGGTATGGTCACTATGAGTTCTTAGTGATGCCGTTTGGTTTGACGAATGCTCCAGCAGTCTTCATGGATTTGATGAACAGAGTATTTCGCTATTTTCTGGATAAGTTCATGGTAGTGTTCATCGACGATATCCTTGTGTATTCTCGTAGCGTTGACGAGCATGTTTTCCATCTCCGTACAGTGTTGCAGATACTGAGAGAGAGGCAGTTGTATGCTAAGTTGAGCAAGTATGAATTCTGGATTGATCGAGTTGTTTTCCTTGGTCATGTGATTTTACGAGACGGTGTTTCCATTGATCCTAGTAAGACGGAAGCCATTTTGAACTGGTCGCGCCCGACGTAAGTTTCAGAGATTCGTAGTTTTCTTGGGATGGCAGGCTACTACAGGAGATTCGTGGAGAACTTTTCTCAGATTTCTAAGCCTTTGACACAGCTGACGAGGAAGGATGTAACTTTCGTTTGGACGTCAGAGTGCGAGGAGAGTTTTCATGAGTTGCGGCGCCGTCTGACTACAGCTCCAGTATTGGGTCTACCGTCTGGATCAGGTGGCTTTGTATTTCACACCGATGCTTCTCTCTAGGTTTTGGGATGTGTGTTATCGCAGAGAGGTCATGTGATTGCCTATGCCTCTAGGCAATTGAAGACTCATGAGGAGAACTATCCCGTACACGATTTGGAGCTTGCGACCATTGTCTTTGCTCTTAAGATATGGCGTCATTATTTTTACGGTCAGAGGTTCGAGATCTTCACTGACCATAAGAGTTTGATGTACTTGTTCACTTAGGATGAGTTGAACATGAGGCATCATTTTTGGATGGATCTGTTGAAGGACTACGATTGTGAGATCAAGTACCATCCAGGCACTTCTAATCCAGTTGCGGATGCTCTTAGCCGCAAAGTGTACGTGAGTTCGCTTAGTACCAGCTCAATTGCGCGAGTGGTAGAGAAGTGTTGTTCCTTAGGTCTCACTTTTTTGCACAATAAAGAATAGCAGGGAATTTGCATTTCATCTATACTTGCCGAACCAGCGCCGTATACTAGTATACGTGAGTCGCAGGCCGTTGATCCGAAGACGCAGAAGTTAGACCGATTGGCTCAGGATGGAAATACTTCTGGTTTTCATTTGCAGAATGATGGTTTGTTGTGTCTCTCTGGACGTGTGGTAGTTCCTGATGATTCCAAAATATGAGAGGAGATTCTGTCTTAGGCTCACCGTAGTAGATTTTTTGTGCATCCAGGCAGCTGAAAATGTACAAAGATCTACGTACCAGGTTCTGGTGGAAAGGAATGAAGCACATTTTTTATCAGTTTGTGTCACGATGCCTTGTATGTCAGCAGGTCAAGGCAGAATTTTGACGACCCGGTGGATTGCTCCAGAGTTTAGAGATTTCTGAATGGAAGTGGGAGCATGTGATGATGGATTTTATCACCCACTTGCCGATGTCTTCCTGGAACTACGATGCTATTTGGGTTGTTGTTGATCGATTGTCGAAGTTCGCGCATTTCTTGCCTTATAAACGGGAATTTACTTTCGATCGGATGGCACGTCTGTACGTGAAAACATTTGTTCGTTTGCATGGGTTTTCGTTGAGTATTGTCAGGGACAGAGACCCAAGGTTTACCTCTAGGATGAAAGAGCTCGCTGGAAGCTACCCCAAAGTGAGAGGACTATTCGTACTATCGAGGATATGCTTCGAGCGACAGTGATGGATTTTGGTCCAGCGTGTCATGCCCACTTGGCATTAGTGGAGTTTTCTTATAACAATAGTTACCATAGCAGCATTGACATGGATTTATTCGAGGCCTTATACGGACGCCGTTGTTGTACGCCTTTGTTTTGGGATGAAGTTGGCGAACGTCAAGTCGAAGGTCCACAGATGATTTAGAAGATGACCAATGCAGTGGAGATGATCCGTAAGAGGATTAAGGAAGCCCAGGATCGACAGGCTAGATACGCTAACACTCACCGCAGACCATTACATTTTGAGGTAGGGGAATATGTGTTCCTGCGAGTGTCACCTTTTTGGAAGGTGGTGATATTTGGACTCAAGGGCAAGTTGTCGCCGAGATTTATTGGTCCGTTTGAGATTCTTGAGAAGGTTGGAGACGTTGCTTATCATTTAGCTTTGCCACCGTATCTTTCCAGTATCCATGATGTGTTTCACGTGTCTTTGTTGAGGCAGTACGTGGCAGATGAGTCGCACATATTTCATCCGACTGAGGTGCAATTGGATCAGGATCTATCCTACGTGGAGAGACCTCTCAGAATTCTCAATAGGAAGGACAAGGTGCTTCACAACAAGCGCATACCTCTAGTGATAGTACAGTGGCACCATAGGGAAACTGAAGAAGAAACTTGGGAGCTAGAGAGCCGGATGCGAGCTAAGCATCCAGAGTTGTTTTGATGTTTTGTACTTTTCTTTGTAAGAAATATTTGTACTTTGTAATGTTCAGTTGTAATAAAGAACATTGTTTGACTTATCATGTTTTCCTCAAGACTTAAATTTCGAGGAAGAAATTTCTTAAGTGGGGGAGAATATAGTAACCCGTAACCCAATGAAGTGATTAAGGGATTAATTAATTAAAAGTAAGAAAATTGGGCAAGCGCAGATCGGACACTCCGAAGTGGAGTTCGGAGGCTCCAATCATGATCGGACGATCCGTCGGCAACATCGGACGGTTCGATCAGGGATAGGGCTTACGTCATCAATTACGTCAGCAAGGTGACACTTATGTGCGGATGGAACATCAGATGGCCCGAACTCGGGATCAGATGATCCGATAATGATTTGGAGGCTCCGAACTAGGTTTGGATGGTCCGAACTCCGTCTATAAATAGAGGAGCCGAGATTCATTTTCAAGCACACCAAAATCCTCTCATCTCTCGATTTCTTAGCCTTGTAACTCAGATCTAGGGAATTCTAGGCGTCCTATGGGTAATCTGGAAGTAGCATAGCGATCCAGGCATCGTAGCGGAGCTGTGCCCTAGTGTTGAGGCAAGCAACAGCAAAGGGATGACGACGGACGCAGGTATAGCTTGGGCTTTCTAAAAATATTTAGGAGTATGAAATAGCTTATTTAAGGTTTTTAGTGCTTATTTAATGATGCATGAGTATTTGCATTGTAGACTCCTTCGTGCGGACCTATAGGCCTGGGATCTAGACCAGTGGTGCTAGGATTTTCCTGCAGTGTTAGAGGTACGTAAGTACTGACCGAGATAGTCAGCATGATATATATGCTTATATGTTGCATGAGTATGTGCTATGTGTTTTACCATGTTTTACGGGTTTAGCACATGCATGTTTTTACGGTAGACTGAATCTGGTATGATGTGAGTCAGGACAGTTTTCATCGGTGATGAGTTACACCTTATGGATTCATGTCTGGGGACACTCAGCCCCTGGTTTTGCTATCACTAGGAGCGACCACGACGGTGGAGTAGACGCTATAGTGGATAGGGTAATACACGAGTAACCCGCGGAGTCTATCTCTTAGCATGGTACTGTGTATTCATGGCGCCTTGAGTAGACTGTTTTACCGAGTATTTTTAAGTCATTTTATTGTTGCATATTAGTTTATATATCATTGCTTTCGTATTGTGTGTTGTCGCTCACACTCCCTGTGTTGGTTTCTTTTTGGGATTCTTTGTGGCGGGGCAGGTGTGAGGCTGGACGGTCCAGGTGATTCGCAACAGGGTTGAGGTTGTCACCTATTGCATCGAGGCCTTAGTGGTAGGGTTTGTTTCCAAAGACTTTCAATTTGGTTGTATATATTTATACACTTTTGTTATCGTCGGTTGTATTCTGCCGATTGGATTTGTTGTATTTTAAATATTCCGCTCTTTATGCTTTAAGTATTATTGCATGCGCTTTATTAACTCTGATTAAGTAGTGGATCCGGGTAGGGTTGCTACATATTAACTGTAGTAATCCGGTTCTATTTTACTAGATTAAGAGATTAAACATGTTTAGAATTAATAAAACATGATTAAGGGAGTTTATCATATTAAACGAACTAAGAAGAAATCGGATTCAGAATGTCAAAAAACGGTAAAGGATCATATTTTGGGTCTAGGTAGTTTGGAAGGTCCGAAATACATAGCCTATAAGGTTCAGAGCTTCCGAATTGATCGGAAAAAGCGAAGCAGTTCGGAAGCTACGGGGTGATCAGAACATCCGAAGGGAGACCGAAGCTTTCGATTGTGGCGTAACTTCCGAACTGCTTCGCTTGTTTCGAGATCGGATCTTCCGATCGTGGTGTCTTGTACATGGCATTGATTCTTGAACACGTTACTGCATGCAGGTGATCGGAGCTTCCGAAATGTAGATCGGAGCTTCTGATCGTGTACGTTCGGAATATGACAAGCATGCAAGATCGGAGCTTCCGATCAGGAGATCAGATCTTCCGATCGTGGTTTACAAATTGGGGGTCCGAGGCTCACATTTGAATAGCCAATTCACTTGATATCCTCTCATGTCTTATGATTTTTTAGGAGTTTCTAACTAAATAGGCAAGGTCTGGGCCTTGGAGATTCATCTCCAGGGTTATAGCAGAGCTGTGCCCAAATTTTGGGGCAATCGACATCAGCGGGCTGACGACGAACGGAGGTATATCTCTAGCTCCTTATAGAAAATAGGGAGTATGCAATAGCTTAGTTAAGGCTTTTAGAGCAAGTTTATAATGCATGGATATTTTTCATTGTAGTATTGATGGTAGGCTTGGAACCTAGATGGATGCTTCTAGGACTGCCTTAGTAAGGTACGTAAGTACCGACTAAGATTTCCAACAAGTTAGCATACTTATGTGTTGCATATTATATGACATAATGCATGTTACTTCTTTGAGATATTATGTTGCAGGTGCATTCATATTGTTCTTGAATCTCCTTCGTGATAAGCTAGTGTTATAGGGTGCTCAGCCCTTGTTAGGACGTTTTGACATTGAGAGACACAGTGGCCGACGGGTCTAGCGGAATTTAGTGATCTAGGGGACATTTGTTTGGTCCACGTCCGGTTAGGAGTGAGTGGTCGCATCCAGTGGTTTGATTCCCTGAGATTACAGCTCACATCCTAGGCGCCAATCTGAGAAGTTTATGATTTTTCCACCCAAATATGATACCCGTTCATTACATGACATGCATCATATTTGTATGTTTACCCGTACTAGCATACTGAGCTTTAGCGCTCACGTCCAGTTATTTTCTGTTGTCTGGACACCCCATTCGACGGGGTAGTTGCAGGTAATTCTCTCAAGGAATTGGAGATTAGGTGGTGACCAAGGCAGGATTGCAGGGTTAACCACTAGGTTTTACTTTACCTTTATTAAGTTAATTCAATTGGGTTGTATAATTTGGATTTATTTATCGGTTTAGGATTTTGTATTATTTTTCGCAGTTGCTCTGATTATGATTATTTACTGTTTAATTGCATGCCTAAGTTCTAGATGAGTAGGTGATCAAGGTGCGGGTCACTACATTTATGGTATCAGAGCATGTAATAAGATTCTTTGGGACATATTATTGATATTTGAGTTATGCTTGTAGATTACGAGTTGGACTCGATGACGATAGCAGTAACAGGAGTTGGAATAGCAAGATACTTAGGCTTTTCCAAGATCGTCATTGCCAAGATTGGCATCAGAGATTCGCCTTATGTGAATCCCAATAAGATGAAGCTGGAAGAGAAGATCCAGTTTTGAACTCTAGGTACTTCTCGGGATATATTGAAATATGGGAAGACGTGATCGTTTAGATTCCGTGTGATCCATAGATATCCCTGAAGATTCTCCACTAGCAGTTGGATAGATTGTCATGAGGATCTTGTCTCATCTGTCAGATAAGGAATCCAACAATATTGGAAAGATCTGGTAGATTAACAAGATCTTTTAGATCTTGTGAGGAAGATGGTTCGGTAGCAGTCTATGGATGCTTTTGACTGAAGACTAACGAAAACCTAACGTTCAAGATCAGTAGACAGAATGTAAGATTTTCGTTTGTATTTGGGTTTTAAATACTGTAATAAGATTTGTTGTAAACAGTATTTCAGTTTTAAGCATTTGAATCATTGTATCTTGATTCTAGATATTTGATGTATTAGTAAAAATATTATTGTACATCCTTCGATGTAAATTAGTTTGGAATTGTAATAAGAATTGTACAACACTTTAGTTTATTTGATTGGTTGTTCTGTTATGAGACTGTAAATAGTTGTACTAATTTTGGTATTGAGAATGAATTCAGAGTTGAAATTGATTCCAATGTTTGGTTGATTGGTTTGGACAGTCACCCTAGAACAAGTTAATTTCATTTGGACTTTGCTAAGTTGTTGTCAAGTGATGATGGTTTTCATCAGGGCAGGATTATACAAAGTATTGTGGGCTGTATAAATTATCTAGATGAAAGGGCAGCGCGACCCTATGCGGGCATTACTCTGGAAACCTTTCGTGTTTTAGAGGGAGGGTGTATTTGGGGGAGTCTACCTTAGCCTAGTAGTTCTACAATAGTCACAAGAGTATTCTGACAGTTGAGTACTTTTTAAGGAATAAGTATTGTATGACTACGTCAGAGATACAGTTTAAGATTTTCTGTTGTCAGAATAAGTCTGGAATTGATATTCCTCGACAAGTGAACATTCTAAAACTGATAGGATATGCAAGTTTTGAATTGATTAATTCTAGAATGATCTAATGAGTTGATCGACTTTGAGTAGTTCCAAGAATGATGTGTTTCGTCAGGAAACTTGGTAATACCAGTTTGTGGTATGATTTACCGGGAGATTTTCCTAGACCAGTAGATGTTGACTTGAATTTGTTAAGTTATTATCAAGTAATGACAGATCTCATCAAGGCACGATGATGAGTTATACTGAGTGTTGTGGACTGTGTTGATATGTGTCTAGATGTTAAGGATGCACGATCCTATGTCAGTATGTATTCTGGAAGACTTTCATGCTTCAGAGATGACTTACAGGAGAGGCAAAATTCAGTTTTGACATTTTATACAGCCACAGAAAGAGTATAGTTACGCGACATTTGAAATTCTTTTGTAAGAAATGGAATTTGATGCCAAATTCAGTGTCTAAGGAAATTAGTTATCGTCTGACTTCGTCAGAGATACAGAATAAGATTTTTTGTTTACAGGATAGTCTTGGAAAGAGTATTCATTGACTAGTGATCATTCTAAGCAGATAATTTATGCTGTTGATATTGGAAGATATCACTAGATGGATTTGTTAGAGTAGGTGCCCGTCGAGCCAATGTGTTGGTCGATGGTCCTTGAGAGAACTCTTGTATGACAATCTTTGTTTTAATAATATTTGACATTATTTAATTTGGCACATCTTTATCTTTATACCCATGCATGCTGCATAGATAAAGCCCTTGAATATACAAATAGTAGAAAGAATATGAGATGGTCATGTGATGACTGTCATGAAACTCATATTTGGAATACTGTATATTCTAAACTGTTCCTAGTCGATTCAGCCGCCATAAAGAAGGATAAAGGTCGCTCGAGCTTGAGACTAGTATTTGCGATGTGAGTACCATGTTTCATTGGTAGGGAACATAGACATGTCCAAGCATGCAAATAGGTGCTCCTTGTAGAGTGCACTGAACAACCCTCCCTAAAGGATTTTCCAAGTGGTTCTCACTTATCGAGTGGAGAAGTCCTAGTTTATGGTTGTACACCATTAGTCCTATAACCCGGGACAACATGGAGACTCTATATGCTAGTGCTTCACTTTGACTTGTTTACCGACTCATCTGGGATCATCAGGTGGTAATGTTGGGTGTTGTGACGAAACATATAGGAGTCAATGCATTGTAGTCGGGGATTCACCGCTTACCTACGGGTATGGATATCCTATGTTATATCATGCATACGTAGCTTGAAATCTCTGATCAGAGTAAGTGGTAATTAAGAAAGGAGTTTCTTGAATTACACTTTCGATGCAACTACGGCATGACACATAGTTATCGATTCAATGACAACTCTCGATAAACCAATGGTTGTCGAATCGGTCGGGATATATGAGTTGAAGGGACCGTACTGTACGCTAACCATAATTGATTGGTTCTTGCAGGCACTATCATTTGATACCTAGGGAGTCATGTAAGCAATGCTGCTAGATGTTTACATGACTGGATGGGTACTATCAGACTTGAGTTTTCTGACGTTCTTATTATCAATGTGTTGATTAATAAGAATGGAGCTATCTAGGGTATGCTCATATAAGGGACTTGTTGATCCTGAATCACATGGAGATGTGAACCCACTGCCAGTTGTATTAGTGAACCATTGAGGGTCACACAAGTACTAGCTTTCTAGATCCCGTTGAGATTAAAATAAGTTCAATGTGTTGAACAACTTATAAAGGAGTTTATAAGTAAAATAAATTAGAAGTTTGACTTCTAAATTGGAGAATGAATGGAATAAGTAACTTTTAATTTGTGAATGTGTTCCAAGATTAAAAGTTGACTTAAAATAATTAGTTTATGAAAATTGTGATTTTCTAAACTATTATTTTGAACTTAGTTAATTAATTCAAGTGTTGAATTAATTTAACACTAGTAGACATTTTAATGTACAAATAATTAAATTAATTCAAGTGTTGAATTAATTAAACACTATTGAGTCTAGTAGAGCTCAAATTAATATAGTGTTGTATAATTATTGATACTAGTGGACTTGAATGGGTTCAAGTTAAATTTAATTGATTGATTAAACTTAAATGGGTTTAGGTTTAATAATTAATTAAAAATAAGTTCAAATTACATTTAAATATATATATTTATATATGTATATATATAGGCGTGTATATATATATATATATGATATATATATATGTGTGTGTATGGAATTTGAAGGGTTGTAAGATGGTTTGCAATTTTCCATGCATGCCTTGCAATTTTCCATGCATGGCTTAATTGTACTTATTAATCCCTCTCCTTTAATATATTATTTGGAATAATATATACACATACACAATTCATTCCATTCCAATTCCATGCTTGAAGTGGCCGAACACTCCTTGAATATTTTCTCCAAATTTTTCTTTCATTTTGAGGGAGAATTAAAATGATATCTCAATGAAAAATCCTCTAAATATTCTAGTGCATATTTAGAGTGTATTTAGATCGTCTAGTCGTGGACCTAATTCGGAGGCTCAAAGAGTTGAATCCATTTTGAGCAAGGAGTGCTCTTGGAAGCTTGTAGATTGAGTCTACCATTTTTCAAGAGCCTAGTTGTTTATCAACTTGGTTGGAGCCATAAATCAATCTTTGAGATTGATAGGTAAAATTCTAAACACCCTATGGTTGTTTGAGTTTTTGAATACTACACAAATGCTCGGATTTCTTTTATTAAAAATTTTATATTTCCGCTGCGTTTCCGGGCACGAGTTAACCGATCCCCTTCAAGATTGATCTAATAAGATGACCAATTGTTTATCAAAGATCATTGAATTATTGTCTAACTTTGTTAGAATTATGGAATGAGATCTTCTGGTAACAGAGATTGTTCAGAATGGAGGATGGTCATTTGATTGAAATTAGTCCCAAGGATTATTGATTTTAATAACTATGTTGCTTGGACAAGGAATATTTTGTAGTAGATCAGGATTTGATTCAGTGACTAATCTTGATTATCGTCTGACCTCGTCAGAGATAAGGTGAGTAAAATCAGTAGGGGAATTTGGTTATTCATTTTGGGTTAAGATAAATTCTCGATAATCAGAACCATAGATATCATAGTTGTTGATCTATAGAGTGTGATTCTAATAAAATCGAGAATGGATAAAGAGGATTGACTTAATTGATTGATCATTTCAGGCTTAGACTCATTAGATCAGTATGAGCTGCAGTGAATCAATTATGATTGATACAGTCATTAAAGAATAATCAGTATCGATTTAAGTTATTAATGACTAAGAGGTAATTAAATCGGTTCTGTAAGCTTACATGCTTAAGAACCTAGTCTGAAAAATGTACTCAGAAGTTATCACTTGTTTGGGAATTTTTGGAAATGTATTAGTTCATAATTTGTATATTCTTCTGTTAAGAAGAACTGATAAGAAATAATACTTGTGACATTGGGAACCAGTATAATTTTATTTTTTAAATTATTTGTGGTAGATACAAATGATGTAACCCAGTAATGGGGGAGGTGGCATGTTTTTTTTTTTTTTATAGAAAAGACAACTTAAATTTTTGGGAATTATCTGATGATTAGAAATCATTAACTCAGTTTTTGGAGACTGAACTGAGTAGTTATTTCAGATTAATCTGTGAGATTATAGTTTCGAAAAACTAATAGAGCAGATACTGTGTTCAGATATTTTCAATTATATTTTAGGATGTAATCATCAGATTGTGAATCTAGCAAGTGTTTGGATTTCAATGGGTACTAACAGGAAAACATCAAGTGTTTAGACGTAGGGAAAGTACAGCAGCTAAGATCTATAGTTACCAGGTCTAGCAGGATTTTTTTCACTGATTTCCAGGATGTATTTTGGGATGCGTTAGGCCATTGATGTATTTGATTTTATAGAATCAAGTCAAGAGTTATCTAGATTATATTGGATTGAAAACTTTGCAATTTTGAGGTGAACCAGCTCTTATAAGAAAGTCAAGATCCAGTAAGAATTTATCTGTGGCATGATAACCAGTTTATTGTTCTCTCAAGATATGAAATAGATATCACTAATCGACTCAGATTATTAGTACAGGGGAAAGTACTGATTGACTTTAGAATCAGCATAATAATATTGTCTAAGGTAAGAGCCTGAAAGTTTCAAGAAAATCAGGAATTTGTGGGCAACGACGTTGTCACATAAGTAAGTGTTATAATAGAGAATCAGTCATTCTTTGCTATTGGTAATAGTATCCTTTCGATGTACAAGGGTTTGTGTACTTGGTTTGACGAAAGGAAATGGAACACAATATGTACCCGAATATTTTCAGATATCTCGTATGTCAACAGGTTAAGACAAAACACTGACGACCTGGAAGATTGCTTCACAGTTTTCCTATTCCTGAGTGAAAATGAGAAATTATCACGATGGACTTTGTGACCCATTTTCCAGTATCCTCAAAGGAATTGTGATATTATCTGGGTTGTAGTAGATTGACTCAACATGTAGTAGCCCGTATCCAAAATACAAGTAATCCACTCACCTAATTACTTTTAAATACTCAAAACATGATTAAAGAATCATTAATTGGACTTAGGAAGCTGAGAATTGAGTTTAGAATTTCCGGGAGAAGGACCCAATGAGTTTGATAGCTCAGCAAGAACGGACGCTCCGATCGGGTAGGGACAGGTGTCCAGAGTGATGTCATCATAGATTACGTAAGTTGTGATGCCTTAGATGGGACATCGGACGCTCCGATAGTGATCGGACGCTCCGAAGGTGATCGTACGGTCCGATCTCCGTCTATAAATAGGCAGCCGAGAGCTCATTTCTCACTCGCTCATTCCTCTCTTCCCTCTAGTTTCTAGCTTCTTCTAATCGGATTTTAGGGCTTTTCTAGGCGTTCTACTGGAGGGCCAGTAGTAGCGGAGTGCTACGGAGGCAGTATCGAAGTTGTGCCTATGTTTTGAGGCAGTCTCCATCAGTGGGCTGACTACGTACGCAGGTATAACTTTGGATACCTATAGAGATTAGGGAGTATGTAATACCTTAGTTAAGGATTTTAGAGCACAATAATTGATATAGTGATTATTGCTTATAGGCGTGGATTTTGAGTACTTGGACTGCTAGAGTTGCTAGGGTGCCTAAGATTTCTTAATAGAGGTACGGACGTATTATCCGAGATATCAGGTTGAATATACATGTATTATGTTTGAATGTTTTGTGTTCTAATATTATGTTCATTGATATTATGCAGCATGCATGTACACGTTGAGCTTTATGTCTTGATTTGCATAGCCTGTAGTAGGGGTCTCTCAGCCCCGCATTTTAGTGGATGGATTTCCATGGATTTGGATCCGGTTATATTCACATGTTTTATGGTATGGGAGCCACCTCCTAATGCGACGGCCCAGCGTTCTACATACCATGATGCCTTGATTGAGCAGTCTTCTGGATAGGTTTTCCAGTACCCTTCATATTGCATGTGCATGTATGGTATGTATATTCGTACTTCTGTACTGGGCGTTTTATGCTCACGCCCAAGTATTTTTTGTTGGACACCCTATTCAATGGGGCGGGACGTAGGTTGGACGGACCCGGTGGCAGCGGTCGTTGTGCTGCAGTGGTTGCGTGGTGATCTTATTTCTGTTCAGGTTTTTACATTAGACTTTAGTACTTTCCGTTCGATGGGGTTGTATAATATTTTATTTAGCCCGGTTTTTCTGCAGATGGATTTGTATTTATGGTTTAAGTTTCCGCTGGTTTTGTTAAATTTGATTTAAATACTCTATCGCATGTTTAATCTCTGATTAGTTAGTGATTTCGGTTTGGGTCACTACATTTATTGGTATCTGAGCATGCATTAATTTTGGGATCTAGTAAACCATTTTTGGATAACCTCTGTTACCTTTGTTCAGATGGCCGATTACAATGAGAGTCATGGGAGAGATGGTGTATGCTAGGGTGACTAGGACGATCGTGAGCATCTTAGGGGCCACCATCATCGCCATGATGATCGCAGACGTTTTAGTATGCATCGTTTTATGCAAATGGGTCCTAAGCCATTGGTTGGAGGAAAATCACCGGAGGATGCGGAGAATTGGCCGGAACGCATGGAGAATTGCTTAAGGGAATTTCGGCATACTGAGGAGCAGAAGATGGAGACTCTTGACTTTCTTGTAGAGGGGAGTGCGCGGAAGTGGTGGAAGTCCACATCTGCACCTTTTGTTGCTGCACGAGGCACTGCTACTTGGGCAGAATTCCGCACAGCTTTCCAGAAGCTGTATTGTAAGGCCCGAGATTATTTAATTTTAATTTGAAAATATTTAATTTGAGAATTTTTGGGGTTTAGATTTAAATTCTAATATTCTTAAATTATTTAGGATTGAAATTGAATCAAAAAGATTGATCGAGGACCGATTTGCGAATAGTGAAGATTTCAGGGGTTAAAGTGCAAAAACTGGAATTAGTGGAGAACACATGGCATTTATATGTGTATGTACGTGTAATACATGTATATTCATCAGAATTTATCAACTTTGAGCATCAAGAAACCGATAGCATCTTTACTCTTTGGAATTTTCATCTTCAATTTTCAATTGTGCAAGATCCGGCCATCCGTTTTTTAATCCAAGCATAGTTCTGCGATCCTCTCTTCAAGAGCTACAAATTGATGTAAGTATTGATATGATCCAGCATGTTTTGAAATTATGATGTGGGAGGAATCAGAATTTTATTATTTATATGTGTTCTTGATGTTATGAAAATCGTAAATCAAAGTCGGTTCGGAAAAAAGAATATCGTTTGCATTTTATACAGATTTTCAGCAGCTTATTCGAGACTATTACCATCTGATATGTTGGTTTATTGATGATATATTTCTGGTATATGATGTTTATGAATTTGTTTTGAATGTAGAATTGATGGAGTTGAGTTTTCGATTATCGATTTTGTATCATTACGCCGCCGATTCAAGATTTGCTAGAATTTGCATCCATTTGATTGGGTTGTGATTGAAGTGAGTTCTTGCTGATGTTTCTTAGATATATTGCTATGATTTCAAATTTGAATCAAAGGACATCGAACTCGGGATTCTAGACTTCAAACCGGGAAAGAAAGATCAAGGTTTGCAACTAGTTTTGCCTTGAAGATTGAGTTGAGTATTTAGCAGATTTTGATAGCATTGTTGTGATGCAGCTTGAGTAGACTTGAAGAGCCTTGAAACCAAGAAAAAATAAAGGTATAAGGCAACATTTAAGTTGAAGGGAGTTAGCACTCAAGATAGATTTACTTGAGTGTCCCTAAAACCACATACTTGCTTGTTTTCTTATGTGACTATTTGGGATTACTTGTCTTGTTGATTTCTTGCTAGATTAGCTTGATTAATTGTTGGCTAGATTAATGTTAATATATTTATTGCATTCATATTGAGCCAACAACCCTTTGAGATTTTGAATGGCAGATTCGCCGAAAGAAATACGGATGTTTGGACATATATCGAGGAACTTAGGAGATAGATCGACTCCTATTGCTAGAATCTCGATATAGTGTGCCAAAGTTCAGGAAAAGAACTCAACGCCACCCCTAAAGGGAGAGTAGGTGGGAGATTTGTTGTGTTCTTCTTCCCCGGGATCCCAAGAACCGATATAGAACTTGATAGTAGATTTTTAAATCATGCATTGCATTTTTGTTTATGATAGATGCTCTATGTTTATAAGCCAATGAGATGTTCATATGGCTATTGCTTTCAAATGCTATGCATGTTCATGTTATTTATACTGAGAATGTAATTCTCACCGGCTATTGCTTTGTTTGTATGTGTGCATGGAAATAGGTGAGCTGGAACGAGTCAGGGACGCCCGTGAATGAACGAGATTGAGATAGATGTGTTGACTTCGGGTTAGAGTTGTAGAAGCTACTGACAAGAATATTATGTATAAAATTTAGCTTAAATTTTTATGAACTCAGCAAGTTTAGTTGTATGTTTTGAACAACAAGAAGTTTGTTGATTTACTAGCATGAGATGTGATAGAAAGTTGTATTGTTTTAGTATCTTTAAACATCATGTTTTGTTGCATGATTATCTTCAGATTTGATGTTGGAATCATGATATATATGTTAGATTATGTTTAGAGATAAAATCAGGGGCAAAACCTTCATTTTTCAGTTTTACATGGAGGAGATTCGAAGGCGCGGCATGCCCGCGCCAGACCCAAGGCACGGGCGCGCCCTTGTCTCGCACCATTGGCAAAAAAAAATTTTGACTGCTTCTTACTTTGTTGCCCCGACTTTAATTAACATAGATTATATGCTATGAATTGAGATTAGCACCCGAGGTCCCCACAATTGGTGGTATCAGAGAAGAAGTTTTGGACTAATTAGAGATGAGTGAGCGGGATAGATCGAGTCCTCTTGATTGATTTATTTTGCATGAGATTAATTTCATTGTTGATGACATGAATTATATGTGAGCTTGCTTTGATAATTTCAAGAGTATATGATTACATGATTATGTGATTTATATTGTCAAAGCATGCTTTACTACGTTAATAATTACATGCTTATCTGAGTACCTGAGTTGTTTGGAAGCATGTATTATTTGAGAATGAATCAGAATTGGTTCTTGATCGGAACTCGATCCCTTGAGATTGCATGAATGTGCTAATCAGAGGAGGACTGAAACAGAATGGTTGAATCTGATATATTGATGCATGTTCAAGAACCGATTACTAGACAGACAGTGGCTGTTCCTCAGCCAGAATAGGTAAATGTGCCACAAGACGCAGAAGCTCCTAGACCAAAACAGGGCAGTACTTCCAATGATCCAATGGACGTGACTGCTACACCGATGGAAACTTTGTTGAAGAGGTTCCAATCTTTCAAGTCGCCTACACTGAAAGAAATTGAGAACTCAGTGGACTGTGAAAGCTGGTTAGAGGATATGGAGATGTTGTTTGATTCTCTTGACTATACAGATGATTGACGAATCAGACTGATTGGGAACCAGTTGCATGATGTTGCAAAGAGCTGGTGGATTACTACCAAGAAAGCTCTTGAGAACCGAGGTACGACTCTCACTTGGAAAGTGTTCAAAACATAATTTTATCAACGTTTCTTTCCAGTATTTTACAGAAAATATAAGAATGCAGAGTTTGCAAATCTGAGGCAAGGCAAATTGAATATAGAAGAGTATGTGGCTAAGTTATCCCTTTTGTTGAAGTTTGCTCCACATGTAACTGAAAACGAAAAGGCTAAAGCTGATCAGTTCATCAATGGACTGAATCTCAATGTATTTACCCTAGTGAATTCTGGGAGGCCTAACAACTTTGCTGATGCACTTGATAGAGCAAAGGGAACAGAGGCCGGTCTGATTAAGAAACGAGGAGCATCGTTTGTTGCATAGTCTCAAAGACAGCCACAACCACCACCGCAATTTCAGCAACCATCCCCCAAATTTGAGGGAGGTAGCAGCAGTAGTGGAAATAAAGATTTTCTTAAGGCAAGAGGAAAGAATTTCAAGAGATTAGGAAGCAGTTCATCGGGCTCTAATGGCCCAAGACAGAGCAGTTCTGGTCAGGGTTTAGGATATTCAGGAGTTTATTGCAGCAGATGTGGAGGGAGACATCCCAATGTTCATTGTAGAGGTGTGTTTGGGAGTTGCAAAATATGCCATCAACCAGGACATTTTGCCAAAGTATGTCCCCAGCGTGGTTCTGGGAGAGCTCAAGGTGCAGGGTCATCGATATTAGTGGATCAGCCTGACAGACAAGCATCTTCTGTTCATTCCTTCCAGCCACAGCCACAGCCTCAGCAACAAAATAGACCGGGAGGTAGTCAAGCAGCGAGTCAACCTCCAAGACAGCAAGCTCGAGTCTTTTCCTTGACTGAAGAACACGCTCAGGCAGCACCTGATGACGTTATAGTTGGTAATTGTACTCTTTGTGGTTATCCTGCTTATGTGCTAGTAGATACAGGTGCATCTCATACTTTCATCTCTGAAAAATTTGTTACATTACATGCATTGCCTGTTGAGTCATTATCTGCTGTAGTATCTATATCTTCACCTTTGGGGAGATGTATTGTGTCAGTTAAATCTGTAAAAAATTGTATACTATAGTATGAAGGTAATGTGTTAGAGATAGACTGTATTGTGCTTGGGTTGTCAGATTTTGACTGCATTATCGGCATAGATATGTTAACCAAGTACAGGTCTATCGTAGAATATTTTCAGAAAGTGGTAAGATTCAGACCTGAAATGGCAGAGGAATGGAAGTTCTATGGTAAGGGTTCGAGATCTCGAATTCCTTTGATATCATTTCTATCTATGACTCGTTTATTGCAGAAAGAAGCAGAGGGATTCCTTGTTTATGCAGTAGATATGCCAAAAGCTAGCCCAAAATTGGCTGACTTGCCAGTGGTTAGTAATTTGCTGATGTCTTTCTAGATGAGATTCCGGGATTACCTCCTTTTCGTGAGGTAGACTTCAGTATTGAACTGATGCCAGGTACGTTACTTTCAAAATCTCCTTACAGAATGGCACCAGTTGAATTCAAAGAGTTGAAATAACAGTTGGAAGATCTTCTGGCTAAAGGGTACATTAGACCGAGCATTTCACCTTGGGGCTCTCCGGTTATATTTGTACAAACGAAGGATGGATCAATGAGACTTTGCATTGACTATCGGCAACTAAACAAGGCAACGATAAATAATCGTTATCCTTTGCCTACAATAGATGATTTATTTGATCAGTTGCAGGGTTCAGCAGTTTATTCCAAGATTGATTTAAGGTCTGTATATCATCAGTTAAGAGTTCGAGATGAAGATATACCCAAGACTGCATTTAGAACGAGGTATGTCTATTTTGAGTTTATAGTTATGCCTTTTGGTCTGATGAATGCTCCAGCGGTGTTTATGGGTCTTATGAATCGAGTATTTTAGAAATACTTAGATGATTTCGTTATTATTTTCATTGATGATATCTTAATCTATTTGAAGAATCTTTGTGATCATTCTGAACATCTCAGAATTATCTTGAAGACTTTGAGAACCAAGAAGTTGTATTCCAAATTGTCAAAGTGTGAATTCTAGTTGAAGAAAGTTGTGTTTCTTAGGCATATTATATCTGGAGATGGGATTTCTGTTGATCCAAGCAAGGTCGAAGCTGTGATCAGTTGTCCGAGACCTACATCTGTACCAGAAATACGGTGTTTTATGGGCTAGATTTATTGAAATATTTTAACTGCAAGATCAAATTTTATCCAGGAAAGTCCAATGCAGCTACAGATTCCTTGAGTAGAAAGGTATGTTCTTTATCCTTATCTACGATAGGTGTATCCAGATTGGTAGAAGATTGTTGTGTTTCTGGATTAGTGTTTGAGACAGATATGCGGCCTATTAGAGTTTGTGCCATACAAGCTGAACCAAAATTGTTAATCAGAATCAGAGAAGCATAGAAAGATGATCAGAGTATTCAAAGTGTCTCGATGTCTGAATTGCCAACAGGTGAAGGACGAGAGAAAGAAATCAGGTGGTCTTTTGCATAGCTTATCTGTTCCAGAATGGAAGTGGGAGCACATTTCTATGGATTTCGTTACAAAGCTACCACGTTCATCCAGAGGTTGCGATGCCGTTTGGGTAGTTATTGATAGGTTGACGAAATCAGCTTGTTTTATTCCATACAGAATGACGTACAGACACAATCAGATGGCAGAGATTTATATCAGAGATGTGGTAAGAATACATGGTGTGCCTAAATCTATCGTTTCAGACCGAGACCCTAGATTTAAATCTCACTTTTGGCATAGCCTGCAGCAAGCTCTAGGTACTCGATTGCATCTGAGTACTGCATATCATTCTCAGACAGACGGACAGTCAGAGCAGAATATCCAGACACTTGAGGATATGCTTAGAGATGTTGTGTTATATTTTGGCACTAGTTGGCAAGATTCATTACCACTTGTGGAGTTCTCGTACAATAAAAACTATCAGATGAGTATCAATATGGATCCATTTGAAGCTTTGTACGGAAAAGAGTGCAGATCTCCTCTTTACTAGGACGATATCTCAGAGGCATCTGATATTGGGCCAGATATGATCCGAGAGATGACAGAGAAAGTGAAGCTTATACAGGCCAAGTATGCAAATGTCAGACACAAACCTTTGTGTTTTGAGCAGGGAGACAGAGTGTTCTTGAAGATTTTTCCTTTCAGAGACACTATCAGATTCGACAAGAGAGGGAATTTATCTCCGCGATTCATCGGTCCTTATGAGATTCTCAAGAAGATAGGCGATCTTGCCTATTGACTTGCTCTTCCTCCAGCTTTATCTGGAATACATGATGTCTTTCATGTATCTTTGCTGCGGAAGTATCAGCCTGATCCTTCTCATATACTCCAGCCAGATGAAGCAGAATTAGATGAGACTCTGAGTTAATTTGAGAAGCCGATACAGATACTCAATCAGAAAGAGAAGCAACTCAGAAACAAAACCATTTCGCTAATGAAAGTTCAATATTGGAGTCGTCATGGAGTTAAAGAAGCTACTTGGGAAGTCGAATCAGATATGAGACAACACTTTCCAGATCTATTTCATTGATGTGAGTTCTTATTCCGTATTTTTGTTATTTTCTTATCTTATATGCGTACAGATTGCATGCGATTTTGAGGACGAAATCATGTTATATTTAATTTGAGAATTTTAGGAGTTTAGATTTAAATTCTAATAGTCTTAAATTATTTAGGATTGAAATTGAATTAAAAATATTGATCGAGGTACGATTTGCGGAAAGTGAAGATTTCAGGGGTTAAAGTGCAAAAAATGGAATTAGTGGAGAACACATGGAATTTATATGTGTATGTACGTGTAATACATGTATATTCATCAGAATTTATCAACTTTGAGCATCAAGAAACCGATAGCATCTTTACTCTTTGGAATTTTCATCTTCAATCTTCATTTGTGCAAGATCCGGCCATCCGATTTTTAATCCAAGCATAGTTCTGTGATCCTCTCTTCAAGATCTACACATTGATGTAAGTATTGATATGATCCAGAATGTTTCGAAATTATGATGTGGGATGAATCATAATTTGATTATATATATGTGTTCTTGATGTTATGAAGATTGTAAATCAAAGTCGGTTCGGAAAAAGAATATCGTTTGCATTTTATACAGATTTTCAGAAGCTTATTCGAGATTCTTAACATCTGATATGTTGGTTTATTGATGATATATTGCTGTTATATGATGTTTATAAAGTTGTTTTGAATGTTAGAATTGATAGAGTTGAGTTTTCGGTTACCAATTTTGTATTGTTACGCCGCCGATTCAAGATTTTCTAGAATTTGCATCCATTTGATTGGGCTGCGATTGAAGTGAGTCCTTGCGGATGTTTCTTAGATATATTGATATGATTTCATATTTGAATCAAAGGACATCGAGCTCGGGATTCTAGACTTCGAACCGGGAAAGAAAGATCAAGGTTTGCAACTAGTTTTGCCTTGAAGATTGAGTTGAGTATTGAGCAGATTTTGATAGCATTGTTATGATGCAGCTTGAGTAGACTTGAAGAGCCTTGAAACCAAGAAAAAATAAAGGTATAAGGCAACATTTAAGTTGAAGGGAGTTAGCACTAAATATAGATTTACTTGAGTGTCCCTAAAACCACATACTTGCTTGTTTTCTTATGTGACTATTTGGGATTACTTATCTTGTTGATTTCTTGCTAGATTAGCTTGATTAATTGTTGGCTGGATTAATGTTAATATATTTATTGCATTCATATTGAGCCAACAACCCTTTGAGATTTTGAATGGCAGACTCGCCGAAAGAAATACGGACGTTTGACATATATCGAGGAACTTAGGAGATAGATCGACTACTATTACTAGAATCTCGATATAGTGGGCCAAAGTTTGGGAAAAGAACTCAACGCCACCCAGAAAGGGAGAGTGGGTGGGAGATTTGTTGTGTTCTTCTTCCCTGAGATCCGAAGAACCTATATAGAACTTGATAGCAGATTTTTAAATCATGCATTGCATTAGATTTTTGTTTATGATAGATGCTCTATGTTTATAAGCCAATGATATGTTCATATGGCTATTGCTTTCAAATGCTATGCATGTTCATGTTTTTTTTACTGGGTATGTAATTCTCACCGGAGATATCTGGCTATTGCTTTGTTTGTATGTGTGCATGACAATAAGTGGGGCTGGAATGAGTCAGGGACGCCCGTGAAGAACGAGATCAAGATAGATGTGGTGACTTCGGGTTAGAGTTGTAAAAGCTACTGTAAAGAATATTATGTATAAAATTTAGCTTAAAGTTTGTATGAACATAGAAAGTTTATTTGTATGTTTTAAACAAAAAGAAGTTTGTTGATTTACTAGCATGAGATGTGATAGCAAGTTGTATTGTTTTAATATCTTTAAACATCATGTTTTGTTTCATGATTCTCTTCAGATTTGATGTTGGAATCATGATATATATGTTAGATTATGTTTAGAGATAAAATCAGGGGAAAAACCTTTATTTTTTAGTTTGACATGGAGGAGATTCGAAGGCACGGCGCGCCAGACCCAAGGCATGCCCGCGCCTAAGCCTCGCACCATGGTGCCAATGGTGCGAGACAAGGGCGCGGCCGCGCGTCCTCAATGGCGTTCCCGTGCCTCCCTTTAAAAAAAAATTTTGATTGCTTCTTACCTTGTTGCCCCAACTTGAATTAACATAGATTATATGTTATGAATTGAGATTAGCACCCAAGGTCCCCACATGTATTTTCCTCCTACGCTCCGACAAGCGAAGGCCAGTGAGTTGTTGAGTTTGCGTCAAGGCACGATGACTATTGAGGAGTATGATCAGAAGTTTTTCGAGCTATTATTTATTGCCAGAGATCTCTGCCAGTACAGAGATGAAGTATAACTGGTTCCTCCGGGGTCTCAGTCTGGAAATCCATGATCGTGTTGCGGTTGGTGATGACATGACTTACGAGGGTTTGGTCAACCGATGTCATCAGGCGAAGGACAGCCTTCGGCGTAACAGGTCCTTTCTCTCTTCTTCCAAGACAGCAAGCTCTTTGGGTCAGAGGTCTCAATCATTCAAAAACAGGGCGTGTCTTATTCTTTTCTAGCTCCGGATCAGGTGGGGTTCACCACTTTGGGAAAAAAGGGGCCACGGGCAGTGTACTACTTGTGGAGGCTGTCACCCGACTGATAAATGGCGCAGGTAAGGAGCTTGTTTTCGGTGTGGCGAAATTGGACACATGAAGAGAGATTGTCCACAGACTATCGGAGTATCAGCTGGTTCTGGTTCTCATCCTTCCATTCCACAGAGGTTGCAGGGACAGTTTTTTGGGAGCACCAATCAGAGACCTCGTGTTCCCGGACAAGTGTTTGCGCTGAGTTAGGATCAGATTCAGCTGGAGAACGAGAACGTTATTGCAGGTACATTTCTTTTATGCGGTATTCTTGCATTTGTTCAAATCGACACTCGTGCATCTCATTATTTCATTTCATCCAGATTTGCTAAGAGCTATAGGTTGCCATACATACCTCTTGACATAGTGTTATCTGTGTCTACTCCGACTAGTCATTCGACTTTGGCCAAGCGTTTAGTCTTGGGATGTACATTAGAGTTTGAGAGCTCTGAGTTGATAGCAAACCTTATGGTTCTAGTGATGGAGGATTTTGACTGCATTTTGGGTATTGATGTATTGACCTCTTATAGAGCTACGGTGGATTGATATCAGAAGATTTTTCAGTTTCGTTCGGTTGAGGGCGATAGTTGGTTTTTCTATGATGAGGAAGTGCGACCCCTTATGCCTCTGGTTTCGACCTTGAGGGATGGTCAGGCTTTAGAGGCGGGTGGGGAAGGATACCTTATCCATGTGATTGATACATCCGTAGGTAGCAGGTTTGTAGAGGAGTTACCTGTAGTGACCCAACCCGGAATCACTAACTAATCAGAGATTAAGCATTCAATTAAGTCATAAATTGAAATTAACAAAATCCCAGCGGAAACTTAAACCTTGAATACAACATACACCGGCAGAACAACCGGGCTAAATAAAATATTATACAACCCCATCGAACAAAAGGTACTAAAAGTCCAATCTAACAATCTGAACAGAAATAGGATCACCACGCAACCACTGCAGCTCAGCGACCGCTGTCATCGGGTCCGTCCAACCTAAGTCCTGCCCCATAGAATAGGGTGTCCAATTGACATATACTATGAATGCACAAGCAATATGAAGGTACAGGAAAACCTATCCAAAAGAATGCTCAGTCAAGGCGCCATGGTATGTAGCATGCTGGGCCATCGCATCAGGAGGTGGCTCCCATACCATAAAAACCTGTGGATATATCCGGATCCAAATCCATGGAATCCATCCACTAAGTATGGGGCTAAGCGACCTCTACTACAGGCTATGCAAATCAAGGCATACAGCTCAACGTGTATATGCATGCCGCATAATATCAATGCACATAATAATGCCACACAAAATGAGCAAACATAATACATGTATATTCAACCTGGTATCTCGGATAATACGTCCGTACCTCTAAGTAAAAACCCAAGCACCCTAGCAACCCTAGCAGTCCAAGTACTCAAAATCCACACCTATAAGCAATAAACACTATATCACTTATTGTGCTCTAAAAGCCTTAACTAAGATATTAGATACGCCCTAATATCTATAGGGATCCATAGTTATACCTGTGTCCGTAGTCAGCCCGTTGATGGCGACTGCCTCAAAACTTAGGCACAGCTCTGTTGATGTCCTCAAAGCGCTCCGCCACTCCCGGCTTCCCAATACGACGCCTAAAAACCCCTAATATCGACTAGAAAGGACTAAGAACAAAAGAGAGAATTTGGAAGGTGCAATTGAAACTAAACCCTCGGCCCTCTATTTATAGACGCAGTTTGGACCGTCTGAACCCCGAGATCGGACCGTCCGAACTCCCCAAGAAACCCCCTCAAAACACGTGTCCTGGCTTGTGAAGTCATTTCTTACGAAATATGATCAGAGCATCCGATCCCAGCCTTCGGAGCATCCGATCTCAACATCTTGTCCAATCAAATCCTTATCCACTTATCCAAATGAGATCGGAGCATCCGATCTCCCTTCGGAGCGTCCGATCTTCATGGAGTGTCCGAACTAGGCTCCGATCAGTTCGAAGTATCCGAACTACCCGAAACCCAAAACATCTTCCGGCCCCTTTTAAGATCACTTAACCATTTTTTAGCCATTTAAACATAATTATGATCTTGATAATTTAATTTGGATACAGGTTACTACATTATCCCCCACTTAAGAGATTTGGTCTTCGAAATTAGGACTATGATAACTGAACACAAAACTAAAACATCTTATTATAATGTTGCAGTTACAATTACAACTTAACTGCGAAAATGAAATACAATCAAAACAACTCTGGATGTTCATAACGCATACGACTCTCGAGCTCCCAAGTATCTTCCATGGTATGACCAAAGGGGTGCGCTTATTCCGAAGCACCTTGTCTTTCTTATCAAGGATTCTGAGCGGTCTCTCAACATAAGACAAACCAGGCTCTAGCTGAACCTCTGTCGGATGTAGAATATGCGACTCATCTTCCACGTATTGAAGAAGTAGTGACACGTGAAACACATTATGAATATCAAATAGATACGGTGGTAAAGCCAAATGATATGCTACATCGCCGACTTTCTCCAAGATCTCAAACGGACCAATGAATCTCGGCGCTAGCTTTCCCTTGAGACCAAACCTCATCACCTTCATAAAAGGTGAAACTCGCAAGAAGACATGTTCCCCTGTCTCAAAATGCAAAGGTCTGAATTTGGTGTTGGTGTAACTTGCCTGTCTATCCTGTGCATTCTGGATCCTCTTCTTGATCAACTCAACTTTATCCATAATCTGCTGAATCAGTTTTGGCCTCTCAACTTGTCTCTCCCCTACTTCATCTTAGAATAAGGGTGTTCGACAACGGCGACCATAAAGATCCTCAAACGGTGCCATGCCAATGCTGCGATGGAAACTATTGTTATATGCGAACTCTATCATCGGCAAATGATCCTGCCATGATAATCCAAAGTCCATCACTGAAGTCCTCAACATGTCTTCTAATTTTCGAATAGTCTTCTCGGACTGACCATTAGTCTTCGGATGATACGTTGTGCTGAGACTCAAGGTAGTACCCAAGGCTCACTAAAAACTACCCCAAAAATGTGAGGTGAACCTCGGATCCCTATTACTGACAATACTCAATGGCACTCCATGCAAACGCACAATCTCCAAAACGTACAATCTTGCCATGCGATCAAAACTAAACTCGCGATTGTACGGAAGAAAGTGAGCAGACTTGGACAATCTGTCCACCACAACCCAAATAGCATCACACTGTCTGGAGGTCATTGGCAAGTGGGTGACAAAATCCATCGTCACATTCTCACACTTCCATTCCAAAATCTCCAAACTATGCATCAGACCACCCGATCGTCGATGCTCTGCCTTAACCTACTGGAAAACAAGGCAACGAGAGACAAACTGATACACAATGCGCTTCATACCTTTCCACCAAAATCTGGTACATAGATCCTTATACATCTTGGCACTGCCTGGGTTCACGGCAAATCTACTACGATGTGCTTCAGATAGAACTTCGTCTCGCAGGGCTGAGTCTTCAGGTACCACGACTCTTCCAGAAAAACACAATAATACATCTGTCTGAAAATGAAAACTGGATGTGTTGTCCCCCTGAGCAAGTCTTTCTAATTTATGCGTCTTCGAATCAGAAAATTGAACTTCTCGGATACGATCAAACAAATATGGCTCAGCTATTACTAAGGAAACTCGGATCCCCTGCTGTCCTTTTTTATGTCGAAACATAAACCCTAAAAAACAACATTCTCGAATGGTACTATCCCTTGCACTAACACTGAGAGCACTGACACTCACTTTTTGGCTAAGTGCATCCGCTACCGGGTTGGAAGTACCTGTAGGGTACTTAATCTCACAATCATAGTCTTTGAGAAGATCTAAACATCGACGTTGTTGCATGTTCAGCTCCGCCTGAGTGAACAATTATTTCAAACTTTTGTGGTCCGAAAAGATCTCGAACCTCTCACCATACAGGTAATGACGCCAAATCTTCAGTTCAAACACGATTGCTGCAAGATCGAAATCGTGCACTGGGTAATTGCCTTCGAGGGTCTTCAATTGTCTAGAAGCATAGGCAATCACATGCCCATTCTGTGTCAATACACAGCCTAACCCTTGAAGAGATTCATCGGTATAAACCACATAGCCCCTGGGTCCTGATGGCAATGCAAGTATAGGTGCAGTAGTCAGTCGGCCTTTCAACTCGTAAAAGCTATTCTCGCACTTGCTTAACCAGACAAAAGGAACATCTTTTCTTGTCAACTGTGTTCGTGGTCTAGAAATTCGCGAGAAATTCTCGATAAACCATCGGTAATATCCTGCCAATCCCAAAAAGATAAGAATCTCAAAAGCTGTAGTCGGACGTGACCAATTCAAAATAGCTTCAGTCTTAATTGGATCGACTGATACTCCTTCTTGAGAGATAACATGACCAAGAAATATCACTCGGTCAATCCAAAACTCACACTTGCTAAACTTGGCATAAAACTGCTTCTCACAGAGAATCTGAAGTACAAGTCTCAAGTGATGCGCATGTTCATCAACACTGCATGAATAGACCAAAATGTCGTCAATGAAAACAACGACAAACTTGTCTAAGTAGTCTCGGAATACTATGTTCATCAAATCCATGAACACCATAGGAGCATTCGTCAACCCAAAAAGCATCACTAAAAACTAATAGTGACCATATCGGGTAAGAAATATTGTCTTCGAGATATCCACATCTCGAACACGCTACTGATGATACCATGATCGTAATAAAAGAGTGGGTGCTCGCTAGACAACTTGTGGCTAAGGGCCTTTGTGCCTCTATTTGTAAACAATCTTTGTTTAATATAATTTACACTTTTCATTGGCATTTACTTTATCTTTTATCATATTGTTATGTTGTGACGTACTATACGATGTTTAGATAAAGACCTTGAATATACTAAAGTGCATGTAAGATGTGATAGTGGATATGGATGACTATTATGAAACACATCTTGTAATCACTTTATATTCTTAACGAGTTCCTAGTCAATTGAGCCGTCCGCAATAAGGATAAGGATTGCTCGAGATTGAGACTAGCATTTGCGATGCCGAGTACCACGTTTCATTGGTATGGAACATAGAGATGTTCGAAGCATGCAAATGGATATTCATTGGATGGATGATCGAACTACCCTATTCGGAATTTCCAAGTGGTTTTCACTAATTGAGTGGATAAGTCCGTGGTTTTGGTTGTACACCATTAGTCCTTACTACTTGAAACATTATGGAGACTCTATATGCTAGTACTGTACTTTGACTCATTTACCGACTCCATGAGAGTCATCAGGTGTCGAGATTGGGTACAGTTACGACACATATAGGAGTCAATGTTTTGTTGTCAAGGATTCACCACACGCTTGCGAGTGTGGATATCCTATGCGATCTGAGGAGATATTAGTGTAAAAAATCTCTGGCCAGAGTACATGATGTGTTTTAGGTTACTTGGTTTTCTAGTTGCACATGCGATGTCACTATTTAATCTTCAAGATATATTGCATAGTTATCGAATCTCGAACGAGTCTCGATATACCAATGGTTGTTGATTCGATCATGATATATAGTTGAAGGGACTGTACTGTACGCTAACCGAAATCCACTGGTTCTTGCAGGCACTATCAGTGATACCTAGAGAATTATGGGGCGTGAAACGCCTACTACTAATAAAATGCGGAAAAACTTTTTTTTTAAACTAAATTATTACTATACATATACGCCCATACATATATGTATAAACTTTAGAAATAATACTAACAAATAAATTCTTTTAGTAATGAATTAAATAAATAAAAATCCATTAATAAATAAAAATCCTGAAACATGCAATATTAATAAAAATCTGTAACCCAAATTCAAAACTCAAACATGCGAAAATAATCATAATTAAAACTTGAAACATGTTTTAAAAGCCATAATAAAGTATCTCAAAATAATAATAACTCTTCCATGCGACGGTCACGGGGTCCACTGCCGGCGAGTTCATACGTCCTCCCCGCCAGTAGGAGCTAGATAAGAATTGTCATGCTCACCTGCACCATATAAGCGTAGTGAGCCTAGAGGCTCAACATGTCTAATCCTTTATAACGAGGGTTAAAATAATGCATAACATAATCATACTAATACATATACGTGTACATTCATGCATGAATAAAATATTGCATAATCATGACATAACATTACTGATCCTGATTCTTGAACATAAGCATACTTAATATAGTTGAGCATGATATTTTGAAACTGTCTATGGTCCTATCAGTAAGTGTGACTAAATCTGTGCTGACTGATCAGTCTCTTGAACCAACGTACGTGGCGGTGATAAATCACCTTTGTGCTGGTAGTAAACTACCTCTTAACAAAAATAGTGGATAACCACCTCTGTGTTGTCACACTACTTCAATTCCCATCATAAAAATATTTTGCTGCTCAACACTTGATCATAATCATAACATGTAAATTTTCATGAATGCATGCACTGAAAATATGTTCGTAATATATATTTAATTGATTTTCATAATAAATAGACTTATACATAAAAAACTTTCATGCATAAAATAAATTAAATATATATTTCGGACTTAGTAATTTTCATGGGTTGGTCCAGACTGCTGATCACTCACTCTAAGCCCACTAAATCTTAAGATGGCCCATTAATTTCGTAAAACCCCAAAAATTATTTTTTAAACTTAATTGGGCCTAAATAAAATATTTAAGCCCATTAAATCTTAACTAACCCAATAAATTCCAAGACTGACCCAAAATCCACTGACTAGCCCAAAAAATTTCATGGGCTCCCAAGCCCGTAAAACTCATTGGGATAACTTAAATAAATTATTTAAGGCCCAAATAAAATTATTTGAAGGCCCAAATAATTTTCTAATTAATTTAAAAGCCAAAAATACACTTAAACTATTAAATACTTAAAAATTAAAATACCCGAGCCCGGCCCACCTAACCTGGACCCAGACCCTATTGACCCGACCCATGACACCCCAGACATGACCCGAAACCCCATAACCCGACCCAACCCAACCCACAGCCCAACCCGACTCCCCCCTCCCCTCTCCTCTCGGTTGCGCGAGCAGCAGGCCTTCATGGCCTGCTGCCGCCCAGCTCCGGCCGCCCATGGCCGGAGCACCACTGCCCAGAGGTAGCCCATGCCCAGGCGGTCCTAACCTGACCGCTGCCCAGTCCTTGCCCGGCCCTGCATGGCCGGGTGATCCCCTCTTCCCCAAAACCCTAAACCGAGCCCTCATCCCTTCTTCCTTAGTCCAGCCCTAACCCTCTTCGATCCAGTCCCTAACTAGCCATCCCACCTAACTCTACGGACCCTAAGGCACCCCTCTTGACCGTGAACCATCAGCTGGACCAACCCCATGCCATAAAACGTGAGCCACATGCATCAAACAAGAGAAATCACATATGTCAAATGAAAATCTCAACAACCTTTCATGAATTCAGAGAAAGAACAACACAAAACATAAAAAATCTGACCAAAACGATTATTAGCTTATATGGTGGCCAAAGAAAAGAATTTAAACATGCCTTTGAATTTGTTTTGAAGCTTTAACGCGTGAACGGGCTCCGGGACGACGAATGCTACGAAAACTCCAATAAAATCTTCAAGTTTCGGCTAAGGGGGCTGATATCTGCTATGGGGCGTGAAGAAGGTGGTGAAGAAAAGGTTGGAAGCGGCTGACTGAGTTTGACGTAGGGTTTAGGATAGATTAGGAGATAATTTTAGTTTAAAAACTTTGATAATTAAGTTAATTAATATATAATTACATAATGTAAGTAAATAATATTTAATAAAACTCCTACTAAATATATAAATATGGTAATAAGTCAAAAATCTAAAAATTAATAATTAAGGTATTTTAAAAAATTACCTAAAGTCATAAAAATTGCTTATTTTGGCTAAAAACAAGCTTCTAAAAATATCTAAATAAAATACCGCAAATTTTGGGAATAAAAACTTTAAGAATAATAATTTATGGCTACTAAAAGTCTTCTAAAATATTTTGGATGAAAAAAAATCAATACTCGTCCGTCCACAGTCCCGTCTACGCGATCAAAATAATAAATTTCTTAAAAATCTAGAATTTTCATAATTATGGGTTAAATGCTAACATAATTTAAATCATGCAAATAATTCAAATAATAACATATAAATATCATTTAACCCAATAAAATAATTATTTTTCCTAATTATGCATGCGAATTTACGTATTAAAAATATTGGGTGCTACAATTCTCCCCCCCTTAAAATAAATTTCGTCCTCGAAATTAAAGTACTTACCCGAATAACTCCGGGTAGCGAGTCATCATGTCCGCCTCGGTCTCCCAAGTGGCTTCCTCCTCAGAATGATTCAGCCACTAGACTTTGACCATCGGTATGACCCGCGTCCTCAGTCTCCGCTCCTCCCTAGCCAATATCCTATATGGCCTCTCCTCAAATGCTAAATCAGGTGCTAACTGTAGAGGCTCGTAATCCAACACATGCGATGGATTCCAGATGTATCTCCGTAACATGGATAAATGAAAGACGTTGTGCACTGCTGCAAGCCCTGGTGGCAAAGCCAAACGATAGGCCAACGTGCCAACTCTCTCCAAGATCTCAAATGGCCCAATATACCTCGGATTCAGCTTGCCTTTGCGACCAAATCTCATCACCCCTTTCATAGACGATGTTACGCCTTAAACGCATACAAATCTAGTGTTATGAGATTAATGTTTTTAATGCATTTACAAGTCTCATAATATTATGTTTTGATGATTACAAAACTCGGTTAGTTGTTATTAACCATTTAAAGTGAGATTTTGCAGATTAGATTTATTGACAAATAAATTATTGGAAGTTATTTTGAAGCTATCAATGTATTTATGAAATCTCATATTGCTCATATAATGAACACAATGTTATGTGGATGCCATGAAACCTTGTTATGAGGAAATGAAGAAAAGGACAAGAAAAAACCAAAAGTATGAAGTAACAACTTCCGAAAATTACTGGAAATTTTATATAACTCTAAATTAGATCTCCACCAGTCATAATTTGGCTAAGGATGTGTTGAACCAGCTGTACATAATTTAGAGCAATCCAACGGCCATATTGAGAGAAATGAGTTTTTCAAATATGCTGCACAATACCTACTCTTGCAAGGAACGAAACCATGAAGAGGCAATTTCAAAATTTACTGGAAACATTTGAGCATCAGAATCTGATCTCCACCGGTCATAGTCAAGTCAAACTTATATAAAAATTTCATGTCAATCCAACGGCTACATATGGAGTTATGATTTTTCCACAAAAGCTGTGCAGTACTTATTTTTGCAGAACATGAAGCGAAGGATGAAGAATCAACATCCGAAAATTACTGGATGTGTTTGTGACATCCAAATCAAAACTCCATCGATCAAACTCAAGATCAGGATGTTATAAACCTTATGTCTCAATTTTAGATCAATCCAACAGATGGATTGTGAGATATGAATTTTGCAAAAGTGTTGCACAGAATAAGAAGCGAAAATATGATGAACCGACTTCCGGAATTTACTGGGCATGTTTGATTCCTCTAAATCCCATCTTCACCATTCAGAATAAATATTAGTATGTTTGAAAGCGTCTGTCCAAATTTGAGCTCAATCCAACGGTTAGATTGAGAGACATGATTTTTCCACAAAATTCGCATAGGGCTATTTTTGAAGGGGACAGCGGCGCCGAACACTTTTTGTCACTCCTTGACTTCCCTACACACGCTCCATGCACCAAAATTAGATTCAAATCTTTGCCAACTATAAATAGAGGCCTTCCAAGGTCATTTGGAGACATCCCAACTCATCTCTTCTCTACTTTGCAAGCAATCTTCTCTCTATCAAAGTATGTGTGTGATATATTCAAGTATTTGAGAGTGTTTGTAAAAATAGTTTGTGAGTTGGTTGTGCTATTGTTGTAAAAACTTGAGTGTGAAGCCAAGTGTGTTGTGCTATCGTTGTAAACACTTGAGTGTGAAGCCAAATGTGTTGTGTTGAGGCTATCCTTGGAGCCCTTAAGGCCAAGTGTTCGAGTTGTATCGGCGCGGTGATCGTGTTGAGTTGTAAGGCTATCCTTAGAGCCATCAAGGCCAAGATGTTCGAAGTGCTAGTGGATCCTTGGTTAATCGATCTTAACCAAGAAGGGGAGACGTAGACGATTTATCGTCGAACTTCCATAAACATCTCTTATCCCTTTTACTGCTTTATTTACATTACACATTTATTTACCGCACTTATTATTAATTGTTTTAAGTCTTTCGCTTGTGTACTAGCATAATCGCTTTAAATTGCTAAAGTTGCCAATAGAACCTAAATCCCCCCCCCCCCAATTATGTTCTAACAAGTGGTATCAGAGCCACCTTTTTACAAAATTATTTTCAAAAAGGCTATATGGCAAATCTAGCTAGCGATTATGCTCAAGGGCAATCTACCAATCGTCCTCCTCTTTTCAACGGCATAAACTACGGATATTGGAAAAATCGAATGTCCCTATATATCCAATCCTTAGACTATGACATTTGGAAAGTAACTGTGAAATGTCCCTACATACCTACGAAAGAGGTTGAGGGAGTCAAAATTCCTAAGGGAATGGACGATTTTTCAAAGGAGGATATGAAATTGATATCTCAAAATGCTAAAGCTATGAATATTTTGCATTGTTCCTTAGATATGAAAGAGTACAACCGGATCTCTATGTGCTCCTCCACAAAAGAGATTTGGTACAAATTGGAGATATGCCACGAAGAAACCAACCAAGTCAAAGAGACAAAGATAGATCTTCTACAACTCAAATACGAGACATTTGAGATGGAATCCAATGAAGACGTGGATACAATGTTCCGAAGGCTCTCTCAAATCATCAATGAGCTAGCCCAACTTGGTGAACAATATCCAACCAAGCAAGTGTGGAGGAGAGCTCTACGCTCCTTACCCAAGGAGTGGGATGCCAAAAGGACTGTCATCATTGAATCCAACAAAGGCGAAACCGCATCCTATGATCTTGATCAACTCCATGGAACCCTAAAAACCCATGAGTTGGAATTGTCTACAAGGAAGGAAATAAAGAAAGAAGATATCAAGGCAAAGGGGATTGCCTTATCTAGCCAATCCAAAGAAGAAGAAGATGATGATGATATGACACTCTTCGCAAGAAAATTCAAAATATTTATACGAGGAAACAACTTCAAAAAGAATATGGACAAGGAAGTAACATGCTACAACTATCAACAACAAGGACACTATGCAAATGAGTGTCCTCTCAAGAAGAATATTGACAAGGGAAAGAAGAAAGCACTCATAGCCACTTGGAGCGACAGCGATGATGACGAGGAGGAAGCCAACATCTGCCTCATGGCTAGGAGTGATGACATTGTCTCCGACGATGATGACGAGGTACCTTCCTATGATGAATTACTACATGCATATAAACATATGTTTGATATGGCTAAATCACTTAGAAAGGAAAATAGAAATCTCAAAAATGAATTAGAAACTAAGGAGCATGAAAACCTAAGATTAAAGGATGACATAACTCACTTAGAAAAATCATTTGATAAATTCAATGTTAGTAGTAATAAATTGAATAATTTACTAAGAATGCAGAAATGTAGTTTTGATAAGGGTGGAATAGGATATGGTAAGAAATCTATAGACTTTACTAGCCTCATTGCTAAAGCAAAAATGAGATCACCCCCTACATGCTCTTACTGTTGTAAAATAGGTCATGCTAGACATAAATGTAGATCTTTGAAATATCAATATGATCAAAAGATGTATATGAAATGGAGGCCTGAGAATACTTAACAACTCATCAGTCGGCATTATGAGATCATGATCTAAGGGAGTTCATCATAGACCGGTTTAAACTACCTTGACTTGCGACTGGTCTTCCTGATGAACGCTGTTCTGTCCAAGAAAATAGGTTTTTAAAGAGGCCATAGCCCTACCTACTAATGGGAGCACTCTTGAAAAGTGGCGATGATGTTGCTATGAGAGACTAAACTCTTAAAAGTCCATTTTGTATCTCTTTTTCTAACACTGTGGACCCAAAAGAACTAAAGGGTACCAAAATCAAATTCTTGTAGGGAAATAGGAAAACTATTTTTCCTAGCATATGGTATCTAGAAAGTGGATGTTCTAGACATATGACGGGGAACAAAGAGCTACTCCAATCGGTCAAACCAAAGGAAAAAGGAACTATCACCTTTGGGGACAACAGCAAAGGAGTTATCGAAGGAATCGGCTCAATAGGTATTTCTAAATCTTGCTTGATTGATGATGTACTCCTAGTGAAAGGGTTTAAACATAATCTACTAAGCATAAGTCAATTGTGCGATATAGGTTATGAAGTCAAATTCACTCCCCAACACTGCACTATATCACTCAGGACTGAAAAATTCATAAATTTCAAAGGATATAGAAGTGAAAATGTATACAAGGTTTCTTTAAATAATTTATCTTTATCAAATATCAAAAGCCTTGTATCCTTGAATGTTGGCGACAACATTCTTTGGCATAGACGACTAGGTCATGTTGGTCCTAGTACCATAGAAAAACTTTTTAAACTTGATTTAGTTGTTGGTATGCCAAAACTCAATTTAAAATTAGATTCTGTTTGTGATGCATGTCAACTTGGCAAACACAAAAGGAAATCTTTTAAAAGCAAAAATTTTGTATCAACTTCTATGCTCCTTGAACTACTTCACCTAGATCTATGTGGTCCCTCGAGGAACGCTAGCCTAGGAGAGAAGCTTTATGCATTTGTCATTGTGGATGATTTCTCACGATTCACATGGACATTGTTTTTAGCCCACAAAAATGATGCCTTTGATTATTTTAAAACTTTTGTCAAACTTGTTGAGAATGAGAAAAATCTTTCAATAAAACAGATCCATAGTGACCACGGAACTGAATTTCAAAATGAGAGTTTTACAAATTTTTGTGAAGAGAAAGACATAGGTCATAATTTTTCTTGTCCTAGGACTCCTCAACAAAACGGGGTCGTTGAGAGGAAAAATAGGAAACTTGTGGAGATTGCGAGGACCATAATATGTGAGCATTCTTTACCAAAATATTTTTGGGCTGAAGGAATGAACACTGCCTGCTACATTATCAATCGTGTATCAATAAGGCCAATTCTCAAGAAAACTTCATATGAATTATGGAGAGAGAGAAATCCTAACATTTCATACTTTTGATCCTTCGGTTCAAAATGCTACATTCCTAATAATGGTATGGACAACCTCGGTAAGTTTGATGCCATGTCCGAAAAAGGCATCTTTCTTGGATATTCTACCTCAAGTAAGGCTTTTAGAGTATTTAATAAACGTACTTTACTTGTTGAAGAATCTATGCATGTTGTATTTGATGAATCTATGTCTACAGTCTCTCGCACTAACAATGATGATGTAGAATTACTCGAAGAAGAGATGGTTTCATCAAGCTTAAATGATATAGATGTTTCTGTTGAGGAAACACCACTTCCGAAGGATTGGACGCTTCACAAAGATCATCCTATAGATCTTATCATTGGAAGTCCTTCGAAGGGAGTAACTACTCGATCTTCTCTTAATAATATCTGCAATCATCTTGCTTTTGTTTCGCATGTTGAACCTAAGTGTATTGATGATGCTTTATTAGATGATTCATGGATAATTGCTATGCAAGATGAATTAAATGAATTCAAGAGCAATGATGTTTGGAATCTTGTTCCTAGGCCGCATGATAGATCTATTATTGGTACTAAATGGGTCTTTAGGAATAAACTTGACGAGCATGGTACTATCACTAGAAATAAAGCTAGGCTTGTAGCTAAAGGATATAGTCAAGAAGAAGGCATTGATTATGATGAGACATATGCTCCTGTTGCTCGACTTGAATATATTCGCATGTTGCTTGCTTTTGCCTGCTCTAGGAATTTCAAGTTATTTCAAATGGATGTTAAGAGTGCATTCTTGAATGGTGAACTAAAAGAGGAGGTTTACATTGAACAACCTGATGGCTTTGTTGATGCATTATTGCCTGATCATGTGTATAGACTAAACAAAAAATTGTATGGTTTGAAACAAGCTCCTCGAGCTTGGTATGAAAAACTATCAACTTTCTTTCTTTCAAATAGTTTTTTGAGAGGAAAGATTGACATTACTTTATTTACCAAAAATGTCAAAAATGATTTATTGATTGAGCAAATTTATGTTGATGACATAATTTTTGGTTCTACTAATAAAACTCTTTGTCAAGAATTTTCCAAGCTTATGCAGGATCACTTCGAGATGAGCATGATGGGGGAACTTAATTATTTCCTCGGATTGCAAACAAGTAGTGCAAGGATGGGTTCTTTGTGAACCAAATCAAATACATCAAGGAGATTCTGAAGAAGTTTGGGATGGAGAACACAAAATCATCATCCATACCGATGAGCACAACAATCAGACTCGACAAGGATGAAAATGGTAAATCTGTAGATCAATCTTCCTTTCGTAGTATGATTGGCTCCTTTCTTTATGCTACTGCTAGTAAACCGGACATTATGTTTAGTGCTTGCTTGTGTGCACGATTTCAATCATGTCCAAAAGAATCACATTTGTTCGCCTTAAAATGCATTTTTAAATATCTTTCAAATACTCCAAATCTCGTCTTGTGGTATTCAAAATATTTTTTTTTTATTTAAAAGCATACTATGATGCCGACTTTGGTGGATATAAGGTGGACAGGAAAAGCACTAGTGGAGCTTGCTTCTTTCTAGGAAATTGTTTAGTTTCTTGGTTTTCAAAGAAACAAAATTGTGTTGCGTTGTCAACGACCGAAGCCAAATATATGGCTGCCGGTAGTTGTTGATTCTTTGGATAAAGCATCAATTGCTTGACTATGGTGTATATTTTTCAAAAAATTCCTATTTTCTGTGACAACACTAGCGCCATATGTCTTACAAAGAATCCGATTCAACATTCGCGCACCAAACATATTGACATTCGTCATCATTTTATTTGTGACCACATCAAACAAAATGAAGTTGAACTTCAATATGTTGACATGACAAATCAAATTGCCGATATTTTTACAAAATCACTAGATGAAAATACTTTTATTCGTTTGCGTGGTGAACTTGGCATGATTGAGTTGTAATCACTTGTTGACATATTCTAAAGATAATGTCATATTAAGGGGGAGCTTAATATTAAATTCGAGCAATTTAATGTTGGATAATACAAATTAATTGTATTTTTTCAATATTATACGCTCATATTTTGTTATTTATGTGACATTTATGTGTTGCATTTTAGAAATCATATTCCAATTCTCATGTTTTTGCATTTAATTTTCCAGTCTTTTTGATATCACAAAAAGGGGGAGAATTAGTTTGGTTAAATACTTTAACTAAGGGGGAGAGTTAGTATAGTTAAATGCATGGAGAATAAAATTGGTTATTTGATAAACAAATTATTTTAACTAACTATAAAATTGAGGGGGAGTTTTTGCATAGTTTTATTTATGCAATTTTATTGTGCAAATTGAAATTATTTATTTAATATTGTACATTTATTTATCCTATTTAACCATGTTTTGTGATCATCAAAAAGGGTGATATTGTTACGTCTTAAACGCATACAAATCTCGTGTTATGAGATTAATATTTTTAATGCATTAACAAGTCTCATAATATTATGTTTTGATGATTACAAAACTCGGTTAATTGTTGCTAACCATTGAAAGTGAGATTTTGCAAATTAGATTTATTGACAAATAAATTATTGGAAGTTATTTTGAAGCTATCAATTTATTTATGAAGTCTCATATTGCTCATATAATCAACAAAATGTTATGTGGATGCCATGAAACCTTGTTATGAGGAAATGAAGAAAAGGACAAGAAAAAGCCAAAAGTATGAAGCAACAACTTCCAAAAATTACTGGAAATTTTATATGGCTGTAAATCAGATCTCCACTGGTCATAATTTATCTGAGGATGTGTTGAACCAGCTGTCCAAATTTTAGAGCAATCCAACAGCCATATTGAGAGATATGAGTTTTTCAAATATGCTGCACAATACCTATTCTTGCAAGGAACGAAACCATGTAGAGGAAATTTCAAAAATTTACTGGAAACGTCTGCAACATCAGAATCCGATCTTCACCAATCATAGTCAAGCTCAGGATGTTTTCAAAAGTATATACAAATTTCATGTCAATCCAACGGCTAGATATGGATTTATGATTTTTCCACAAAAGCTGCGCAGTACCTATTTCTGCAGAACATGAAGTGAAGGATGAAGAATCAACTTCCGAAAATTACTGGATGTGTTTGAGACATCCAAATCAAAAATCCACCAATCAAACTCAAGATCGGGATGTTATAAACCTTATGTCCCAATTTCAGATCAATCCAACAGATGGATTGTGAGATATGAATTTTGCAAAAGTGTTGCACAGAATAAGAAGCGAATATATGATGAACCGATGTCCGGAATTTACTGGGCATGTGTGATTCCTCTAAATCCCATCTTCACCATTCAGAATGAATATTAAGATGTTTGAAATCGTCTGTCAAAATTTGAGCTCAATCCGACGGTTAGATTGAGATATTTGATTTTTCCACAAAATCCGCACAGGGCTGTTTTTGAAGGGGACAGCGGCGCCGAACACTTTTTGTCACTCCTTGACTTCCCAACACACGCTCCATGCACCAAAATCATATTCAAATCTTTGCCAACTATAAATAGAGGCCTTCCAAGGTCATTTGGAGACATCCCAACTTATCTCTTCTCTACTTTGCAAGCAATCTTCTCTCTATCAAAGTGTGTGTGTGATATATTCAAGTATTTGAGAGTGTTTCTAAAAATAGTTTGTGAGTTGGTTGTGCTATTGTTGTAAACACTTGAGTGTGAAGCCAAGTGTGTTGTGCTATCGTTGTAAACACTTGAGTGTGAAGCCAAGTGTGTTGTGTTGAGGCTATCCTTGGAGCCCTTAAGGCCAAGTGTTCGAGTTGTATCGGCGCGGTGATCGTGTTGAGTTGTACGGCTATCCTTGGAGCCATCAAGACCAAGACGTTCGAAGTGCTAGTGGATCTTTGGTTAATCGATCTTAACCAAGAAGGGGAGACGTAGACGATTTATCGTCGAACTTCCATAAACATCTCTTATCCCTTTTACTGCTTTATTTACATTACGCATTTATTTACCGCACTTATTATTAATTGCTTCAAGTCTTCCGCTTGCGTACTAGCATAATCGCTTTAAATTGCTAAAGTTACCAATAGAACCTAAATCCCCCCCATTAGGTTCTAACAGATGATACTTTCAAAAATACATGATCACCAACAGCAAATATCAGCATAACTCTTCTGACGACTCTGAGCAGTCCTCATACGATCCCGAATCTGAGTCACAATGTCTGCAGTCTGCTGTACAATCTTGGGACCAAGTAAAATCCTCTCGCCAACTTCATTTCAATGCACAGGAGATCTGCATCTCCTCCCGTAGAGAGCTGCATAAGGAGCCATACCTATAGATGCCTGGAAGCTATTGTTATAGGTAAACTCCACCAACGGCAGTCTAGTCTCCCAAGAGCCCTGAAAATCGATGACGCAAGCTCTCAATAGATCCTCAAGAACCTGGATCACTCTCTCAGACTGCCCATATGTCTGGGGGTGGAAAGTTGTACTGAACAGTAATCTAGTCCCCAATGTTGTATGCAGACTCTTCCAGAACGCAGATGTGAACCTCGGATATCTATCGGATACAATCGACACCGGTATGCCATGCAATCTAACAATCTCCTTGATATAAAGCTCAGCATACTGGTTCAAAGAAAAAGTAGTCCTCACGGGCAGAAAATGAGCTGACTTGGTGAGTCTATCCACAATCACCCAAATTGTTGTACAGCCTCTGGCACTCCTCGAAAGACCAACTACAAAGTCCATAGTGATGTTCTCCCACTTCCACTCCGGAATGGGTAGAGGCTTAAGCAACCCTGCTGGACACTGATGCTCTGCCTTGACCTGCTGACGAGTCAAGCACTCAGATACGAATCGACCAATATCTCTCTTCATGTCGGGCCACCAATATAACGACTAAAAATCTCTATACATCTTCGTACTTCCGGGATGAATGGAATACGGAGATGTGTGAGCCTCTGTCAATATCTCGGTCCTCAATTTATCAACATTTGGTACCCACATACGACCACGGTACTGAACGATGCCATCAATGACAGTATAAAGAAGACTGCCCTTGGCTTCATCCCTCGGCCTCAGCCGCTGTAACTCCTCATTAGCAGGTTGTCCATCCCTGAAACGATCTCGAAGATTCGGCTGTACTACTAACACTGCCAAACTCGGTGCGTGACCGCCCGAGTAGAACTCCAATTCAAATCTTTGAATCTTGTAACGCCCCATTTTTATCTTAAATGAGTTTATTTGAGTTAATCGGAGATTACAGAGTTCACGAGCCGACTCGATTTTGATCAGGGTCCTTTTTAAAAAATTGGATTTTTCAGGGACTAAAACGCAAATTGTGGATTTTATATATTATCTACTCTTAGAAATTGGTTGACAAAGTCTTCTTCATCCCCTCCAAGCCGTCTCCCTCCATTCTCATGCCTCCAAGCTTTTCCAAGCTTTGGGGTTCCAGTCCGAGCACGATCCGGCCGTTGGAATTTATTTCTGAAGGCAGTTTAGCGATCACTGCAGCGAGAGCTCCGTTATATCGTAAGTTTTTCTACGATCGGATACATTCTAGTTTTTGGATGTTGTTAGAATCGTTTGAGATTCGAGTATGTTGTTCTCTACAGAGTTCTGATCGTTTATTATCTGTCAGTTTTGAAATAGAGCGACGTTCGGATTTGTTATGATTTTTGGAAGCCATTTTCGAAAATCATGGTTTTGAGATTTGTTGGGTTTGTCTTGTTGTTGTTGTATTAGCATTGAACTGAGTTGTTATCAGTATTGAACTGCTGTCTGCGTTGCCGGTTGTTCAGTTACAGCCGTTATGCCGTCGGTTTGAGTTTTTGGAGATTTGGAACCGTTTTTGAGTTTGAACTTGGCTTGTAAGTTGATCGTGGTTATTGATCAATCATCTCTTGTATCTGAACAGATTCGTTCGGAGTTGTCAAGCCCAGAGTTAGTAGCTGTTTGATCGTTTCAGAGAATTGGATGAAGAACGGTATAAAGAGTTTTCCTTGAACCGTTGCCTTGTTGTTGTTAGATTGTGTAGTTGTTTATACAATCTCTTTTGTAGCTTATCCAGAGTTGGAGCTACTGCATTGCAAGGTAAAAGCAGTCATCGTAGCGGGATAGCATACTCGGGACTGTTGGTTCTCGAGTTTCCCTTTTTAAATCACATATTGCATTGATACTTGTTCTAGCACGTGGAACTTGTAATTGTTGATTGATTGAGTTTTTGTTATGTGGCTTATGTTTATGTTTCTGTTATGCATTCATCTTGAGCCTACTTTGATTTTAGCGGGCAGAACCGCCCTTTTTGTTAGACGTTTGGGAACTATGATTGAGTGGCCTAGGTTGTAGTATTTCGCCTAGTGCTAGCATACTCATTATGGTTGCTCAAAGTCTAGAGGAGTGGGATACGTGGCACCACCTCGATTGGGAGAGTCGGTGAGTCGTTACGTGATCTCATCCTCGGGATCCCAAAAGCAGAGCAATACTCCCGTGTTTATCAGAATCGATATCCTGGTTTTAAAGACATGCATATCATTAACTTCGACTTGAATATGTGGTTTGATAGCATGTTGTATATTCATTACTTGATATGTTGCTTTTACTGGGATTATCATTCTCACCAGTTATCCGGCTGTTGCTTTGTTTTGTATGTGTACTTGGCAACAGGTGGGGCAGGAACAAGTCAGAAGAGGCATGGTTAGCTTCGAGGGCAAGTAGTAGAAGTGAGACTCGGTTTAGAAGTCGAATTAGCATGTTTATCTAGTTTAAGATTGAAGCATGTTAGAACTCGAACTTGATATGTTTTGTTATTCGAATTAGTTTGTATTCGGATTGTAATCTGAAATTGAAGTATGTTGTTGTTGTATCGATTTAGACTTCTGGTTGTTTTTTAGGCCTTCTGAAAGCATGACTTGTTATGGCATGTTTCCCTACACCCTGTTATTGCATTTGTATTTGAAGGCATGTCGGACCAAGCGCGGAATCCTTTTTTTTTTTTTCTGCAGCCTGAGCATTTTCTGCCCAGGCCTTCCGCACGCGGGCGAGGCGTTCCTCGCGCGCGCGCGAGGCCTCCGTTGGGCCTCAGAATTGTTTGCCCGCGCGTGGGCGCGCGGCGTTTTTTTTTTTAAAAAAAAAAAAAAAAACTTTGACTTGTTTTACTCTTGGATTCTTGTTCGCTTAATTGTTGTTTAATCCGAGATTAGTGGTTTAGAATCGAGGTCTCACAAATCTCCTCCTGGAGTGGCAACTGTACTGTCAAACAGGATACCACCGAAGTCTTCCGACTCAATGCATCGGCCACCACATTAGCCTTACCCAAATGGTAGCTAATGTCGCAGTCATAATCCGTCATCAACTCTATACATCTGCGATGTCTCATGTTCAACTCCTTCTGGTTGAAGAAGTACTTGAGACTCTTATGATCGGTGAAAATCTTGCACTTCTCACCATACAGATAGTGCCTCCATATTTTCAAAGCAAAAACCACTGCTGCTAGCTCCAAGTCATGCGTCGGATAGTTCTGCTCATGAATCTTCAACTGTCTCGACGCATAGGCAATGACTCGGTCACACTGCATCAACACGGCGCCTAGCCCTAGCTTAGACGCGTCCGTGTAAACCACTAACTCCTCATGTGGAACAGGCATCGCCAACACTGGCGCAGAAGTGAGTGCTTTCTTCAGCTGATCGAAGCTCCTCTGACAGTCAGAACTCCATATGTACTTCACATTTTTCTTGGTCAAGGCTGTCATGGGTACTGCAATAGAGGAAAAACCCTTGATAAACTTCCGATAATGACCTGCCAAACCCAAGAAACTGCGAATCTCAGAAGCATTCTTCGGAACTCTCCAATTTTGCACTGACTGAACCTTAGACTGGTCCACCGCTATCCCGTCTCTCGAAACTATATGGCCAAGAAACGCCACCTGCTCCAGCCGAAACTCGCACTTACTGGATTTCGCATACAGTCGATGCTCCCTCAAAGTCTGCAATGCTGTCTGCAAGTGCTGTCTATGCTCCTCCATGCTCCTCGAGTAGATCAATATATCATCAATAAAGACTATGATAAAATGATCTAAGTACGGCTGAAATACGCGGTTCATGAGATCCATGAAGACCGCTGGAGAATTGGTCAACCCAAACGACATTACTAAGAACTCATAATGCCCATAACGTGTCCGGAAAGCAGTCTTGGACACATCTGCTTATCTGATCCTCAACTGATGATAGCCAGATCGCAGATCGATCTTAGAGAAAACCGAAGCTCCCTGCAACTGATCAAACAAATCCTCAATCCTCGGCAGTGGATACTTGTTCTTCACTATGACCCTGTTGAGCTCTCGGTAATCGATACAAAGCCTCATGCTACCATCCTTCTTTTTCACAAACAACACTGTAGCTCCCAAAGGAGAAAATATAGGGCGAATGAAGCCCTTTTCCAACAATTCCTGAATCTGATCCTTCAACTCTTTCATCTCTGTAGGAGCGAGTCGATACGATGCCTTAGAAATAGGCACAGTGTCAGGCATCAACTCAATGTTGAACTCCACTTCCCTCGCTGGTGGAATTCTTGCAACATCATTGGGAAAAATGTCAGAAAAGTCACGTACCACCTCTATCTCTGCTAGGGAACTGGCAGTTGGCTCTGCTGATGTGACTACACTGGCAAGAAACCCCTGGCAACAACGTCTCAATAACTTCCTTGCACGTGCATAAGAAATCACAGGTGAGATCTCACTGCTCGGGGATGCATAGAAAACAAATTGGTCGCCCTCCTCTGGTTTCACTGCCACTGACCTCTGTCGAAAGTCGATCACCGCCCTGTTGACTGCCAACCAATCCATACCCAAAATCAAATAAAACCCAGTCAACGGTAAGACCACTAAATCTGCTCTGATAGTGCGCCCCTGTAAATCCATCTCTAAACCTCTGCAGATACTAGTGGTAGTAAGAATCTGCCCAGACGTCATAGTGACATCGTAACCCGTAACAGCAACCTCAGGTTTGATGCCTATCCGCTTGATAAACTCCAGGGAGATGAACGAATGCGTGGCTCCCAAATCTAGCAACGCAAACGTGGAGTTTTCTCCAACTAGAATTCTCCCTACAGGCAGAAAATCCCAACAATTGCATACCAACACTTAACTTCCCAAGAACAATATTACCAAGTCCTCTTAATTCTAAACACAAGGAAAATACATCTTACTCTAATCATGTAAACAGATAACCCATGCAATTAAAAATCATGAAATAAATTCCCAAAAATTTCTTAAAAGACTAAGTTAGGATATACCGGTGATCAAAGAAGTATCTGGGTCTGCCTCCTCTGCTAGCATAACAAACACCATCCCCGTGGTGTTCCTCTTCCTTGGGCAGTTGTATGCCACATGACCTGGCTCCTTATAGTGGTAGCAGACATTGGAGCCGATCAAACACTGACTTGAGTGAGGCCTCTGACACTGTGGGCACAATGAAACTCCTCCAGTCTTAGGGGCCCCGCCCCTCTGCTGCTGCTGTGGCTGTCGACCCTGAGGCTTCTGATGGCTTGGGCCTTTAGATGGCCCCGTGAATTGCTTCTTCGCAGGAGGCTGCGAAGACGCTCGCTGAAATCCCGGCTGCAACTACCTCTTGCTCTGATGTTCCCTTTGCATCTCTCTTCTCCCCTCCTCAGAACGTAGTGCCCTACTAACTGCAGCCTCATAAGTAGTGACGTCCAACGTGCGAACGTCATGCTTGATGTCAGCCCGCAACCCATCAATAAACTATCTCAGTTTCTCCGGTGCACTGTCAGCAATAAGGGCTACGAAGCGACACCCCCTCTCGAACTGTGTGATGCACTCCACCACAGACTTGTCCCCCTGATGGAGACCCATGAAATCCCGGATCATACGGCTGCGCATGTCCTCAGTGAAATACTTGGCAAAGAACATACGTCTGAATTCTGTCCAAGTCAAAGTAGGTAGGTTCACGCCTCTAACAGCGCCCTCCCACCACGAGGCTGCATACCCTCTCATCATATAAACCGCACACTTGACCTTGTCCACATCCGTAATCCCCATGTAGTCAAAGATAGACTCCAATGATTGGATCCATCCCTCCGCAATGAGCGGATCAGTGGTGCCTGTAAACTCCTTTGGTCCCTTTTTCTGGAACCGTTCAGCCACATCCTCATCATGGGTAAGCCTAGGTCATGCAGCTTGCTGCTCCAACAGAGCAGTGATCCCCGCCATCATATTTGCATTGGTCTGCTCCAATGTTGTAAGAGGGTTCTGCGGAGGTGGAGGATTACCACTGTGGGGACCTCGGGTTGCTAATCTCATCTTAGGGCAATCAAAGATTAATAAACAATTAATCATAGTATAAAAGAATATTCAAACCAAGAGCTAAAAAAATTTTTTTTTATTTTTAAAATGAGCCCCTCGCTCGATAGGTAAAACTTGCCCGATCGAGCGAGCAACAATAACCTGCTCTCGGTCTGAACATTTTTTGGCCTCGCTCGATCGGTGGAATGTTACCGATCGAGCGAGCAACAAAGCTTGATTCTTTGTTTTTGGAAAATAAAGGCCTCGCTCGATCCGCGGGTTTTAACCGATCGAGCGGGCTCCAAATTCTGGAAATTTGCTGCAACAAATAGCTGTCAAATAATACACATGTATTAACAAATAAATCCTAACTCATAAATACATCAATTCATGAATATAAACTAGGATTTACCACATAACAACATGTACAAGATTCCTTGTTTTCTAACATGTTTGCATACAATACATTTCATCTGCTTAAAACCCGAGTCCTCACTTTCTAAAACTCTTCTTGATGCTATCCAAGCCAACTCTAGCTTGATCATGCCCCCAACCTGATGCAATGCACACATACAAACAAAGCAACAGCCGGATAGCTCCGGTGAGAATAAATCTCAGTATGAATAGCATGCATATACATCATTTAAACATATAAACTAATTCACATCTTGAATAAACATAACATGCTAGCATTTATAAACGCATAATCTAAACCATAGAAGTCTCTAGATTAATGCATAAATGCAATGCATGTGCCAAGGAATAGGCTAGCAAAGCTGATATCGATAAAGCTTGGTTCTTTGGGATCCCGAGGAATAAAATAGCTCTCAAACTACCGACACTCCCATTCGAGGCAGCATCAAGTATTTTACTCCTCTGACTTTGGTGCAACTATAGTGAGTCTTCTGGCTCTAAACATAAATCCATATTCCGTGCCATGAGTCAATCTGACTCTAGAAATAAATCTACATTCCATGCCACTCACTACAGCTCTCCAAACGTCATCTGCACTCTAGGCAATGACTGCCCTCTGTGCTATTAAGGCTGGAGTTCAAGATGAATGCAACATAAGTTGTATGCATTAAAAGCTATAAAACACCTTGAACACTAGCTCAAATAAACCAACTAAGCAAAGCATCTAATCACATAAGTATATCAATAAATCTGTAAACATCTCATAAAACATGTAAAACATGTTCAATACAGAAAATACTACAAATCAGCTTAAACAGGTAAACATTTACATAAATGTTCTGGAAAATTCAAGAAAATAGCTATCTTGAATAATCTATCTCATTTATGTAAACTTAAACCATGACATATATACAAATAGACAAGTATGTGATTTTAGGCAACTCGATGAACAAAACTATTTCGAGTTATTCTGCCCAACTTATTAATGTCTATTCATACCTGCATTTCTGATTCAAATAACTGACACTCTGTCACTTCTTGATCAACTACAAGCTGTCCAAATCTGACATCAAATTCTGCTTATTTCAATCAGTGCTACTTGAAGGTATTCTTGATTCAACTTCAAACACTTCAAGTCATTCGAACTCGAACTCGTTGATTCAACTTTGATAATCTTCAATTCAAATCTGAAATAGATTATATCATATCTAAACATCAATTTCCAATCTGAATCGATGTTTCTTTAAAGCTGATACAGTTCAAATCTTGCTAATACAATCGGAATTCAAACCGACGTCGCAACTATTCGAGTTCGATAAATCTTTCGATTCAAATATCATTCTATCTTCATTCTAAACTCAATCTCATATTCAATTCATCCACTAAACACTTGAGGATGAGCTTTAAGCATATATAATGAATACCAATTCAAAATCTTGAACCGGCGGCGTAACGATATGATTTCAATTGTTCCAAAAGCTTAAACACCAATATAATTACCACCTTAGCAAAATAATATCAACAATTTCAGCAGAAAATACACGTGACTATCATCCATAAAAATCAGATTTCTGAAAAATCTTTCAATAATCCAAAACATGTCCAAACGACGATCTTTTCTCTATCCGTCTTAGATATACTATCGTCGTATATGCTAGAACATGTTTATACAATAAAATCTTAATTCTAACAACAACTTAGAATTCAAACATGTTAGAACTTCATAAAACGTACGTCAAAACGTAGCACTCAGAGCTGTGATCGCAAATATACGATCAATCGGAAATTCTACCGGGCGGATTGAATTTAAGCGGGACTTAAAAAGGTAAAAATGGTTGAAACCCCTTTCTTTCCTCCTTTCTCGGCCACTTTCTGGAAATCTGATGAATTTCCTTCTGATTACACGTTTTATTCAGCCAAGTTGCAAGGAATTTGCAGTTTGGTCCCTGAACTTTGGCCTAATTGCAATTCAGTCCTCGGACAAGCGATTTAATTCAATTTCAATCCTAAATAATTTAAGAATATTAGAATTCAAGTCTAAACTCTAAATATTCTCAAATTAATATTCTTGGATTAAAATTAAATCATTTTGGACATTATCGCATTTTAGTCCCTGAATTGCTCAATATTTGCAAATTGGCCCTTTCTCGGATTCCATCCTCAAAATTCATTCTTGATATGTATCATCTTGGAATTCACATCTTAAATTCCATAAATATCAATTGAAAATATTTTTAATCTTTTAATTTAAGAATTTTGGATAATAAAATCTTAAAATCCGAAAATCCTCAAATTAAATATTTCTGACCCGAAATTGAAATTTCACATTTCTTAACTTCTTCAAATAAATATTTTCTCATATCCAGAATTTAAATCTTAAATCCCGTCATTAAGAACTTAATATTTACGGGCCTTACATTTCCTCCCCTCTAAGGAATGATTTCGTCCTCGAAATCGCATTCGATCTTACTGCTGATTCTCGTAAGCTATATAGCTGAAAGAAATAATACTGACTTTAATTATCTGAGCTTTCGATATCTATTCTGATATCTTCTCTTCTATTGTATCTTAATCTTCTTTTTGATTGCTTCTGCAATACATATAATCACTGAGTCAACTTATATCTAAGTTGCTCTTTCTCGTAATCTACCTCTGCATCAGTTAGTCTTTCTTGCTTACAATCTTATCAACTTCTGTTGCACCTGAATTGAATACACATACATGTTCTAGCTGATATTCTTCAGCCAATGCATATGGATAACAGTTCATCTATCTGATACTTCATGCTTGAGTATTAATCAATAAGCTAGATCAAATACTCATAGAAATCAATTATGAAATTTCTTTCTAAATCTACTGATGCTCGATAAACAATTTCTGAATTGATCATTCTGCTCAGGCTTCAAATCTCTATATCTGTTGCCCATTTTCTAGCTCAGTCACTGCTGTTCTATTTCTGTTCAAAACAATCTTCACATTCTCTATCATTTCTTGACTCATAGCTGGTCAAATAGCTGATAGTTCTGAAAGATCATTTCTATATAAAGACATTTATGTGTTTCTGATCAATCAATCATCAAAATACTGTCTTTATAGCTATTCAAGAGCTCTTACAGTAATCATAGTAATCAAGTGTCAAATAATCAATCAATTAGTACCGAATCTATTACTCTAGTTCTGAGCATATCCTCGGAAATCTGGATAATCACATCTGATAGTCCACTAATCAGAGGATGGTATACTGAAATCTCATACAACCCAACACTCAGAACATCTGACAATCACTGCCACAATCTAGGAAACCAATCTAAAGTCTCTATCTGGACAATAGATTTCACTCATTCCTGTAATCTGATCATCTTGCTAAATGCATAACCATTATCTTTTATGGTTGTATCATATCTAATACACCATATTCTTGAATCTGTCGAAATCGACTACAATCTAAATTTGCACAATCATGACGATTCAAGTAGATTTGAACTAAAGTTGTTCGTAAAGTTGATCTTTTTTCAACTTTTATTTAACTAATCTGTTACATAACTCACTTGAGTTCTTCTTTTCTGCTTCTTTTACTGGAATTCTAATATTGGTAACGTCAATTCTGTCGTATCTGCTTTCATTTCTTTCACTAATACTTATTTCCAAGTAATACTACATGTAAATCATACATATTTAGACAACTGAATGGATATTAATCTGTTGTTATATGCCACTGTTAGAATCTGATATTCCATATCTAGAATATCTGGCATAATTCAACGATTAGTCACTGTAAAAATTCATCTGTTCTGCTCTGCTGTCTTATCTCTTATCTTAATCTTGCATTCTCAATCAATAGTCTATTGCTTGATCTAAAATCAATGTTGCTTTTATCTTTCCAAACTCGAGTTTAGCTTGGATCGCAACAATTCTGATCTTTTAAATATCTGTCAAGCAAAAACTTACAACAAATACAGATCTGTACCCAATAAATCCATCAATTAGCTAAAACCCATAAATCTTGCTGATGGTCTGAATCTGAATTTCTATCAGTTACGAGCCAAATACTTCAAAATATACTGAATAAACACATCAAATCATCAAGAATTCTCAAATTTCCAAACAAAGGAACTCGCTCAAGGAAATGTCAGTCAAAATCAAATATTCTGAATGACAGCGAGTGAATCAAAGTAGACTCTAGCAAAGAAATAAGAGTCAATCAATATCAATCGAGGTCAAAGAATACAACCTCTGCATCGATATCAAGAAATTCAAGAATCATGATTTCTATGATGTAATAGCTTCAGCAAAATTGAAGATATAGCTCAACTGTAATTGATTTTTCTGATTCTCTAATGATATGAGTTCATTTATTAATTCTGAGCTGACAATAGTCGAATATAATCTTTTCGACATAACTTATCGTCATAGAATCATTTCGGTACTACATAATTCTTTTCTACTCAATCTGCTAGCTGTTTCTGAAGTTCTTCAGATCAAGTAATGCTCTTCTATACAAGTTGTCATAATACTTTCGTACTAGACACCACTCTAAAAAGAATTGCATTCATGTCATAGAAAAGTCGAAATAGGCTTGAAATATTTCTGTCCATTCTAACCACTGACATAGCTGTCAATTCTAGGTTAATGTTGTACTAGTTCAGTATATCGACTAGACTTTTACTGACATTCTTCTACAGTCAACATGATCTAATCAGTACCGACATAACAAAATCTTATGTCTGAAACTCATATCATACATTTCTATTGCTTTACCATTGCACAAATTTCTAGCTTAATATCCCATATCTGATATCAGTACATTCAATCTTATTTCCTCAATTCTGTATTGCATCGTCTATAACTAATCTTGCACATGCATTCCATCTACTTAAAGACAAAATCTCAGCAAATACAATAAATAAAGGCTCATCAGATACAGATTATAGCATAACAAATCACTGATCTATGAATGTATGCTATATAATCAATATACAAGTGGTTAACTAGAATTAACTCACTTACCTGTAAGATTCTTATCTGATACAACTTGAGCCGCATTTTCTGTACTTTCTTATTGCCTAAGCAATTATCTGTCATTCAACTGTTCTCTTGATCTGTTTCAGCTAGGGGAACTATGCTTATATATCTTCATCTGCTGGCGTTTAGGCTGAACCAATCTTTGCTGCTGTTATCACTATTTCTTGCTGCATAGCTATACTGCTATGGAATTTCTAGTGGAGGTGATGATCATAATTTTTTTGAGGCATGAATAAACATTCAACTCTGCCTCGTACTATCGGTTCATGATTTTTTTCTTCTCTGGCTTGAAATCAACTTAGACTTCTATTCTGCAAATTCTACTGTTCTATCTTTTGTAGCATATATGGAAATAAACAATTCTGTTTACTTACCTGCCAAAAAATTGCAATACTTTTTCTGGCTTCACCAACTTCTAGCTAAGTCCTGGAGTTGATATAAAATCAAGCTGATTCTATGTTCATCTGAATATGCTTCTCTTGAACAGCTGATCCAGCTCGTCAATTCAACCCCTTTCTAGACATAGCCTATGCTGTATCTTTCTGGTTGGTGATCAATAGCTTTGGAGTTGTTCAACTAACATACTCCTCAATGCAATCGGCTCAAAAACTTACCTCAACATTGTTCTGTGTTGTCTACTATTCTGTTCTATCTGAGGTTCTTATGTTATCTGTACAACCTGTCTTATTTGATAACAGAAGCAATATATATAGCAGAGATTATAAAATACAATTGCAATATAACATACATATAATCTCATGCTTCTGAATAGAACACATACTTGCAAAGTATCATGCTTTTTCAAATAATACATGCTTGCAACGAATTCATTTATTCTGATGAATTCAAGAAATCAGGCATACATATCAGCATATAAGCATGTAATTCTTATCTCAATAAAGCAAGTAGTGTTCAATCAAGTAATCATAGTTGCATACAATTCTGTAAAGCAAGTAAAGCATACTCATGCAATACTATAAATGCATGCGACTCAATCTACCCCGCTCGACTTCTATCTTAGTCCAAGACTTTATGCTCTGATACCACCTGTTGTGGAGACCTCGGGTTGCTAATCTCATCTTAGGGCAATCAAAGATTAATAAACAATTAATCATAGTATAAAAGAATATTCAAACCAAGAGCTAAAAAAATTTTTTTTTTTTTTAAAATGAGCCCCTCGCTCGATAGGTAAAACTTGCCCGATCGAGCGAGCAACAATAACCTGCTCTCGGTCTGAACATTTTTTGGCCTCGCTCGATCGGTGGAATGTTACCGATCGAGCGAGCAACAAAGCTTGATTCTTTGTTTTTGGAAAATAAAGGCCTCGCTCGATCCGCGGGTTTTAACCGATCGAGCGGGCTCCAAATTCTGGAAATCTGCTGCAACAAATAGCTGTCAAATAATACACATGTATTAACAAATAAATCCTAACTCATAAATACATCAATTCATGAATATAAACTAGGATTTACCACATAACAACATGTACAAGATTCCTTGTTTTCTAACATGTTTGCATACAATACATTTCATCTGCTTAAAACCCGAGTCCTCACTTTCTAAAACTCTTCTTGATGCTATCCAAGCCAACTCTAGCTTGATCATGCCCCCAACCTGATGCAATGCACACATACAAACAAAGCAACAGCCGGATAGCTCCGGTGAGAATAAATCTCAGTATGAATAGCATGCATATACATCATTTAAACATATAAACTAATTCACATCTTGAATAAACATAACATGCTAGCATTTATAAACGCATAATCTAAACCATAGAAGTCTCTAGATTAATGCATAAATGCAATGCATGTGCCAAGGAATAGGCTAGCAAAGCTGATATCGATAAAGCGTGGTTCTTTGGGATCCCGAGGAATAAAATAGCTCTCAAACTACCGACACTCCCATTCGAGGCAGCATCAAGTATTTTACTCCTCTGACTTTGGTGCAACTATAGTGAGTCTTCTGGCTCTAAAAATAAATCCATATTCCGTGCCATGAGTCAATCTGACTCTAGAAATAAATCTACATTCCATGCCACTCACTACAGCTCTCCAAACGTCATCTGCACTCTAGGCAATGACTGCCCTCTGTGCTATTAAGGCTGGAGTTCAAGATGAATGCAACATAAGCTGTATGCATTAAAAGCTATAAAACACCTTGAACACTAGCTCAAATAAACCAACTAAGCAAAGCATCTAATCACATAAGTATATCAATAAATCTGTAAACATCTCATAAAACATGTAAAACATGTTCAATACAGAAAATACTACAAATCAGCTTAAACAGGTAAACATTTACATAAATGTTCTGAAAAATTCAAGAAAATAGCTATCTTGAATAATCTATCTCATTTATGTAAACTTAAACCATGACATATATACAAATAGACAAGTATGTGATTTTAGGCAACTCGATGAACAAAACTATTTCGAATTATTCTGCCCAACTTATTAATGTCTATTCATACCTGCATTTCTGATTCAAATAACTGACACTCTGTCACTTCTTGATCAACTACAAGCTGTCCAAATCTGACATCAAATTCTGCTTATTTCAATCAGTGCTACTTGAAGGTATTCTTGATTCAACTTCAAACACTTCAAGTCATTCGAACTCGAACTCGTTGATTCAACTTTGATAATCTTCAATTCAAATCTGAAATAGATTATATCATATCTAAACATCAATTTCCAATCTGAATCGATGTTTCTTTAAAGCTGATACAGTTCAAATCTTGCTAATACAATCGGAATTCAAACCGACGTCGCAACTATTCGAGTTCGATAAATCTTTCGATTCAAATATCATTCTATCTTCATTCTAAACTCAATCTCATATTCAATTCATCCACTAAACACTTGAGGATGAGCTTTAAGCATATATAATGAATACCAATTCAAAATCTTGAACCGGCGGCGTAACGATATGATTTCAATTGTTCCAAAAGCTTAAACACCAATATAATTACCACCTTAGCAAAATAATATCAACAATTTCAGCAGACAATACACGTGACTATCATCCATAAAAATCAGATTTCTGAAAAATCTTTCAATAATCCAAAACATGTCCAAACGACGATCTTTTCTCTATCCGTCTTAGATATACTATCGTCGTATATGCTAGAACATGTTTATACAATAAAATCTTAATTCTAACAACAACTTAGAATTCAAACATGTTAGAACTTCATAAAACTTACGTCAAAACGTAGCACTCGGAGCTGTAATCGCAAATATACGATCAATCGGAAATTCTACCGGGCGGATTGAATTTAAGCGGGACTTAAAAAGGTAAAAATGGTTGAAACCCCTTTCTTTCCTCCTTTCTCGGCCACTTTCTGGAAATCTGATGAATTTCCTTCTGATTACACGTTTTATTCAGCCAAGTTGCAAGGAATTTGCAGTTTGGTCCCTGAACTTTGGCCTAATTGCAATTCAGTCCCCGGACAAGCGATTTAATTCAATTTCAATCCTAAATAATTTAAGAATATTAGAATTCAAGTCTAAACTCTAAATATTCTCAAATTAATATTCTTGGATTAAAATTAAATCATTTTGGACATTATCGCATTTTAGTCCCTGAATTGCTCAATATTTGCAAATTGGCCCTTTCTCGGATTCCATCCTCAAAATTCATTCTTGATATGTATCATCTTGGAATTCACATCTTAAATTCCATAAATATCAATTGCAAATATTTTTAATCTTTTAATTTAAGAATTTCGGATAATAAAATCTTAAAATCCGAAAATCCTCAAATTAAATATTTCTGACCCGAAATTGAAATTTCACATTTCTTAACTTCTTCAAATAAATATTTTCTCATATCCAGAATTTAAATCTTAAATGCCATCATTAAGAACTTAATATTTACGGGCCTTACAACCACGCCTGTTCATCTGTCTCGGAGGCATTCTGCACCACCATATATTTATTTACGTAAATCGCCATGCATAACTAAGGGTTCTAAAACTTTACTAACATGAAATATTAAATCATTATATATGCTCCTTAAAAATCATAAGAAAACAATTAAAACTTACAGACCGCTAGTAGGATTTCTGAGCTTCACATGGCAGATAGACACTATGCAAGAACCTGGCTCTGATACCAAATGAAATGCCTACTACTAATAAAATGCGAAAAAACTTTTTTTTAAAAACTAAATTATTACTATACATATACGTCCATACATATATGTATAAACTTTAGAAATAATACTAACAAATAAATTTTTTTAATAATGACTTAAATAAATAAAAACCCATTAATAAATAAAAATCCTGAAACATGCAATATTAATAAAAATATGTAACCCAAATTCAAAACTCAAACATGCTAAAATAATCATAATTAAAACTTGAAACATGTTTTAAAAGCCCTAATAAATTATCTCAAAATAATAATAACTCTTCCATGCGACGGTCACGGGGTCCACTGCCAGCGAGCTCATACGTCCTCCCCACCAGTAGGAGCTACATAAGAATTGTCATGCTCACCTGCACCATATAAGAGTAGTGAGCCTAGAGGCTCAACATGTCTAATCCTTTATAACGAGGGTTAAAATAATGCATCACATAATCATACTAATACATATACGTGTACATGCATGAATGAATAAAATATTTCATAATCATGACATAACATTACTGATCCTGATTCTTGAACATAAGCATACTTAATATAGTTGAGCATGATATTTTGAAATTGTCTATGGTCCTATCAGTAAGTGTGACTAAATCTGTGCCGACTGATCAGTCTCGTGAACCAACGTACGTGGCGGTGATAAATCACCTCTGTGCTGGTAGTGAACTACCTCTTAACAAAAATAGTGGATAACCACCTCTGTGTTGTCACACTACTTCAATTCACATCATAAAAATATTTTGCTGCTCAACACTTGATCATAATCATAACATGTAAATTTTCATGGATGCATGCACTGAAAATATGTATGTAATATATATTTAATTGATTTTCATAATAAATAGACTTATACTTAAAATAATTTCATGCATAAAATAAATTAAATATATATTTCGGACTTAGTAATTTTCATGGGTTGGTCCAGACTGTTGATCACTCACTCTAAACCCACTAAATCTTAAGATGGCCCATTAATTAGTTAAAAGCCCAAAAATTATTTCTTAAACTTAACTGGGCCTAAATAAAATATTTAAGCCCATTAAATCTTAATTAACCCAATAAATTTCTAGACTGACCCAAATCCACTGACTGGCCCAAAAATTCCAATGGGCTCCCAAGCCCGTGAAAATAAATAGGCTAACTTAAATAAATTATTTAAGGCCCAAATAAAATTATTTGGAGGCCCAAATAATTTTATAAATAATTTAAAAGCCAAAAATACACTTAAACTATTAAATACTTAAAAATTAAAATACCCGAGTCCGGCCCAACTAACCCGAACCCAGACCCTACTGAACCGACCCATGACACCCCAGAACCCGACCCAACCCAACCCACAGCCCAACCCGACTCCCCCTCCCCTCTCCTCTCGGCTGCGCGAGCAGCAGGCCATGCCGCCCGGCTCCGGCCGCCCCTGGCCGGAGAACCACCGCCCAAACGTAGCCCACCTTTGGGCGGTCCTAATCTGACCGCTGCCCGGTCCTCGCCCGGCCCTGCTTGGCTGGGCGATCCCCTCTTCCCCAAAACCCTAAACCGTGCCCTCATCCCTTCTTCCTTAGTCCAGCTCTAACCCTCTTCGATCCAGTCCCTAACCAGCCATCCCACCTGACTCTAGGGACCTTAAGGCACCCCTCTGGACCGTGAACCATCAGCTGGCCCAACCCCATGCCATAAAACGTGAGCCACATGCATCAAACAAGAGAAATCACATATGTCAAATGAAAATCTCAACAACCTTTCATGAATTCAGAGACAGAACAACACAAAACATAAAAAATCTGACCAAAACGATTATTAGCTTATATGGTGGCCAAAGAAAAGAATTTAAACATGCCTTTGAATTTGTTTTGAAGCTTTAACGCGTGAACGGGCTCCGGGACGACGGATGCTATGAAAACTCCAATAAAATCTTCAAGTTTCGGCTAAGGGGGCTGATATCTGCTATGGGGCGTAAAGAAGGTGGTGAAGAAAAGGTTGGAGGCGGCTAACTGAGTTTTACGTAGGATTTAGGATAGATTAGGAGATAAATTTAGTTTAAAAACTTTGATAATTAAGTTAATTAATATATAATTACATAATGTAAGTAAATAATATTTAATAAAACTCCCACTAAATATATAAATCTGGTAATAAGTCAAAAATCTCGAAATTAATAATTAAGGTATTTTAAAAAATTACCTAAAGTCATAAAAATGGCTTATTTTGGCTAAAAACAAGCTTCTAAAAATATCTAAATAAAATACCGCAAATTTTTGGAATAAAAACTTTAAGAATAAAAATTTATGGCTACTAAAAATCTTCTAAAATATTTGGATGAAAAAAATCAATACTCGTCCATTCACGGTCCCGTCTACGCGATCAAAATAATAAATTTCTTAAAAATCTAGAATTTCCATAATTATGGGTTAAATGCTAACATAATTTAAATCATGCATATAATTCACATAATAACATATAAATATCATTTAACCCAATAAAATAATTATTTTTCCTAATTATGCATGCGAATTTACGTATTAAAAATACTCGGTGCTACAGGGCAATGTTACTAGGCGCTCTTACCATGATTCGATGGGCAAGTCGGAAATTGTTGTTCAGAGTCACAAGGAGTTGTGCGCCCACGGCTAGCTGTATCCCTGAACCATTGAGGGTCACACAAGTAATAGATTTCTAATCCCCGTTGAGATAATTAAGTTTAATGAGTTAAATTTAGCGAATGAGAAGTGGGACTTCTTATTGATGAGTATAGGGAGTGAGATTTCCTAAAATGACATAGGGATGACATTTTTTAGAAACCACTGAATTCGGATTCAGAAAATTTATCTTGACTTTAAAATAAGCAGAAAAGGTTTCTGTACACATTGGTATAATTGGTCTATCAATTTGAGTCACGATGAATTTTATATTAATTTATGAACATGTGGGCTTTGCTTGTCAGGCTTAAACTTATGACTAACGGGCCCTAAGCTGTTAGCAGCCCATGTTATAAATAAGTTATTGCAGTACATAAATTAATTATTACAGCTCATAATTTTCGAAACCTAGAGAGCAGTCTCCCTAGGGTTGGCCGATCCCCTCCCCTCCTCTGTTCGAAAATTCCAGGCTGCAATTTTTGAAATTGTAGTTTGGTTTAACAGATCAAATCTGTTATTCTCTTCGTAGAAACTTCTGATAGACTTTCTAATGCAGTCTGTCAGAGGGTTTAGATTTCTGTTTGTGGACCTGATTCAGGAGTTGATCGAGGCATCGGTTCCTGTGATATACAAGAAGAGCAGATTTATCTGTTGGAGTCCATAACCTCAAGTTGAGACTTGAGAGGTAAAATTTAATTCTGTTTTATTTTACGTATATTATTTTAATCATACGGATTTGGTACTCAAGATCTGGAATCATTCCAGATCAGAAAATAAAATTTTTAAACTTCCGCTGCCATGGGTATCATACCTGACAGTTCCGAGAACGTGTTCTAACAGTGGTATCAGAGCCAGGTTGTTCTCTGATCTTACGATTAAAATTACATCGATTGTACAAAGCCTCGGTTTTTTAGAAAAACAAAAATGAAAAAAAAAAATTCTACCCGTTGCCCTGTGCGCAGCTGGGCCGCGAGCGGCGGCCCAGCAGATGGGCTGGGTCCCAATAGTCGGGGGGCTGCCCGGGATCGTCCCGGGCAGCCTAGAAAAATTATATTTTTATTTTTTTTTTGAAATTATGAATTTCGGCCCGTTAATAATTATTGGGTCCAGTTTTTGGTCCGATCGAAAATTGTTTCGGTTGGTCCACGAGGCAATGGATCAAAATTGTTTGAACCCGAAATTTTTAAGAATATTAATTTTTGGATGAATATGAATTTTTGGAAAATTTATAAATTTAATCCAATAAATTAAAATTTTAAAAATTATTTATTTTGGTACAGTTGATAATAAAATATGATTTTATATATAAAATTAGATTTTATGTATAAAATATGATTTTATGGATAAATTAGATAAAATATGATTTTATATATAAAATTGGATTTTATGTATAAAATATGATTTTATCTGTTTAAATATATTGCAATTTACAATTGCATGTTATCCAATTATTTAATTGAATTAAATAATTGGATAAAAGGATGATCGATTGTCATGACCAATTTTTTAGGTATATGCTAGGTTGTTTACATTTGGTTTTTATTAATTTTTGCTGTTAGGTTTTATTAATGGGCTTGTATTATGGTCCAATTTGATTTGTCATTTGTAATAAAAGTGGGTCTGGCTTATGGTCCGTTCCCACCCTTAAATATGTATCCCCTACTTGTCATCGAAATTTATTGTAAATTTATTAGACTTAGTGGGAGATAAAGATTTGAAGATATTAGTGGGCCCAACAGACAATGATAAAGACCGAAGAAATATAAATTGGAAGCTCAATGTAATAGGATTGCATTGCATACTTGCATATCACCTAGGATTGGACTTAGACTCGTGATTGGCAACCACGGGTCGATTAGATCTAAGCATCGATCATCTTTTATTTAATATTTGATATTATTGTTGTATGCATATTTAGACTAAATTGCATGAATCCCGCAAGCATAAAAATTAATTAAATGATGAGACAATTTTTCAAAATTAAAATATCTCATTTTAAATATGATTTAAAATTAATATCAAGTTTAACAAAAGGGAAATTAAATATAGTTTATATTTTCCTACCTTCCATCAACTATCAGTGCATAATAGATGCTACCTGCGACCGTGGTCCATCTCATATTATTGGGAAGGCCCGTTCGCCGAAAAGTTGTGCATTGAGTAGACAATTATTGTAAGTTGGGTGGAACTCCCATGGGATTGCCTCATATTATTGGGGGTCCACATGGCGACCGTCCATCACAACTTAATATTGATGTGTCAACTTGACATATCACTTTAAACGGCGTCATATTATTGGGCTCTTTATTGGGTATGAGGTAAAAACATGGAGGTTGCTCTAGCAGCAATTGAACTCTACCTTTTTAAAATTATAATTGGTTGATTTTATTCGGAACTATAATTTGTAAATTGGGCTCCATGTTCCTACTAAAGAAAATAGTTTTCTCGTTTTCACTAGAGGGTGGTGAAATCGTTAAAATAGTGGGAGAGTAATTCATAAAATTAAACTCGCCTTATTTTATGTCTTATTAAATTAATTAAACAATAACTGATTATTTTTTGTTATTTTTCAGTATATCATTATGATGAATTCGCGTAATCCACTGTTTTCTATTCTCGAACAACACAAACTGACTGGCGCAAAATATATGGAATGGTTCCGTAAGTTGAAGATTGTCTTGTCCTCGGAGAAGATTTTCTGCGTGTTAGAAAAGGCTCCTCCGAAGGAAGCACCGGCTAATGTGAGTGCGGATGAGTTGGTAAAACTTTATAAATGGTGGGACCATGATATCAAGGCAAAATGTTACATGCAATCTTCAATTTCTGATGAACTCCAGAGGCAATTTGAGGATGCCGTGAATGCTGCTGACATACACATGCACCTCAAGGATCTTTTTGGGGCTCAATCAAGAGCTGAGAGGTACTACACTTTCAAAGAGCTAATGACGTTCCGCATGCGTGAAGGGACTTCGGTCTGTGAACATGGAGTACGCATGATTTGGCTCATTGAAAGGTTGGTGACCCTCGAGTTGACGTTGGAGCACGAACTGTGTGTGGACTTATTTCTTCTTTCTCTTCCTCCATCGTTTGACGGTTTTGTGGTGAACTTCAATATGAACAAGCTAGAGGCCACCCTTGAAGAGATGGTCAATATGCTTGTCACTTATGAGGCCATATTGAAAAAGGATAAACCAGTTCTCTTGGTGGGCTCCTCTTCTTCTGCTAAGAAGGGGTCAAGTGCAAAGGGTAAGAAACGTTCTGCCCCACCCAAGAAAACTGGGCACAAGAAGAAGCACAAGACCAAAGCTTCTAACATGGACAAGTTTGAAGATGTTTGTCATCACTGCAAGAAACCCGGTCACTGGAAATATAACTGCAAGGAATATCTCGAGCAGTTGCGAACTGCAAAGGGTATGTTTTATATTGAAATAAATGTTTCACTTAATACTACTTCTTGGATATTGGATACCGGATGTGGATCTCACATTTGCAATGATTTGCAGGTGATGTCAAGAAGTCATAAGCTGAGGATGGATGAGATCCAGTTGAGGCTCGGGAATGGTTCCATAGTTGAGGCCAAAGTTGTGGGAGATATTTGTTTAATTTTGCAGAACAATTTTAAGTTATTTCTAAGAGATGTTTTATTTGTGTCAGATTTGGTTAAAAACATTATTTTTGTTTCTATGCTTGATAGAGATTGTTTTTCTTGCAATTTTGTGAATGGGATTTGCAATATTTACAAGAGTGAATGTTTGATTGGATGTGGACAACTTGAAAATGATCTATATAACTTAAAATTAAAAGACGTACCAGTTAATTATGTTGATAAACCAGTAACAACAATGAAAAGGAAAAACGATAGTCAAAACCCAGCAAACCTTTGGCATGCTAGGCTAGGTCATATTTCCTCATGGAGGATGAACAAGCTAGTGGGAGAGGGCATGTTTGATATGTCAGATATAAACTCTCTACCTACTTGTAAGTCTTGCCTGAAAGGAAAAAATGACTAAAACACCTTTTAATGGGAAGCTTGAGCGTAGTCAAAATCTATTGGATCTGATCCATACAGATGTTTGTGGCCCATTTAGTATTGGTACTAATATGGTCACACCTACTTTATTACCTTTACTGATGATTATTCTAGGTATGGGTATTTATATTTAATGAAATATAAGTTTGAATCATTTGAAAAGTTCAAAGAATTCAATAATGAAGTAGAAAATCAGCTGGGTAAAAGTATTAAAGCACTTCGATCTGATCGAAGCGGTGAATACTTGAGTACCGAGTTTTTAGACTATCTGAAAGAAAATGAAATTCTTTCTCAGTGGACTCCTCCTGCCACACCTCAGCTTAATGGTGTAGCAGAGCATTGTAATCGAACTTTGTTGGACATGGTTCGATCTATGATGAGCTTCACTGAGCTCCCACCTTCGTTTTGGGTCTATGCACTTGAAACGATAGTATTGTTATTGAACAATGTCCACACTAAAGCAGTGAACAAAACTCCATACGAATTATGGACAGGCAAAACTCCTAAGTATTCGTACTTGAGGATTTGGGGATGTCCTACTTACGTGAAGCAGACAGTGGGAGATAAGTTGGATAGTCGATCCACCTTATGTTATTTTGTAGGGTATCCGAAGAATTCGATCGGATATTACTTCTATCATCCTACTGAAACAAAAGTGTTTATTTCTAGGAATGCCACCTTCCTTGAGAAGGAGTTCTTACTTGATAGAAAAGGCAAAATTATGGAACTCGAAGAAGTTCGAGAAGAACCCGAGATACATAATAACAACCCCACACCTCAGAAACCAATAAATGACACGCCACTTCTTAGAAGATCCGAAAGGGCTTCTAGACCTCCTGTTCGACTTAATATCTTACTTGAAGGGGATCAAAGTGAACCCGACATTGGATGTGATCCAAGAAACTTCAAGGAGGCAATTTCTGATGCCGATTGGAATTTATGGCTTGAAGCCATGCAGTCTGAAATAGACTCCATGCATGAAAATAAAGTTTGGTCTTTAGTAGATCCTCCCGATGGAATTGTTCTTATAGGGTGTAAATGGATCTACAAGAGAAAACTTGGGCCTGATGGTAAGGTACTGACCTACAAGGCATGATTGGTCGCAAAAGGTTATACTCAAAGACAAGGTGTTGACTATGATGAAACTTTTTCACCAGTCGCAATGTTCAAGTCCATAAGAATCCTAATTGTCATAGCAGCATGGTATGACTATGAGATATGGAAAATGGATGTGAAGACTGCGTTCTTTAATGGAAACATTAAGGAAGAGATCTATATGATGCAGCCCGAGGGATTCACATCCATGGGAAGAGAGCATAAGGTATGCAAGCTTCAGAGATCAATTTATGGTCTCAAACAGGCGTCAAGAAGTTGGAACCATAAATTTGATGAAACAATAAAGGACTTTGGTTTCATCAAGAACCCGGAGGAACCGTGCGTGTACAAGAAAGTAGTTAAGCATGCTGTGACATTCTTAGTGCTTTATGTTGACGACATCCTACTCATTGGGAATGATATAGGGATGTTGCAGTCAACAAAGATATGGTTATCAAGTAGATTTTTGATGAAGGACTTGGGTGAGGCGTCATATATTCTAGGAATACAGATCTATAGAGATAGGTCTAAGAGAATGATAGGACTCACTCAAGCGACCTACATCGACACCATATTGAGGAGGTTCTCTATGGATGAGTCCAAGAGAGGAAATCTACCTATGTGTCATGGAGTTTCTCTATCCAAATCGATGTCTCCCAAGACTGACGAAGAGATAGAGACTTGATTCAGGAGTTGATCGAGGCATCGGTTCCTGGGATATACAAGAAGAGCAGATTTATCTGTTGGAGTCCATAACCTCAAGTTGAGACTTGAGAGGTAAAATTTAATTCTATTTTATTTTACGTATATTATTTTAATCGTACGGATTTGGTACCCATGATCTGGAATCGTTCCAGATCAGAAAATAAAATCTTTAAACGTCCGCTGCCATGGGTATCATATCTGACAGATCCGAGAACATGTTCCAACTGTCTGTAGTCGATACAGCTTTTGGAAAGCTGTGCGGAACTCTGCCCAAGTAGCGGTGCCTTGCGCAGCAACAAAAGGTACAGATGTGGACTTCCACCACTTCTGCACACGCCCCTCTACAAGAAAGTCAAGAGTCTCCATCTTTTGCTCCTCAGTGCATTGAAACTCGTGGAAGCAAACCTCCATGTGTTCCAGCCGATTCTCTGCATCCTCCGGTGATTCTCCTCCAACCAATTGCTTTGGACCCATTTGCATAAAAAAGATGCATACTAAAACGTCCGTGATCATCTCGACGATGATGATGGTGGTCCCGAAAATTCCTGCGATCGTCCCTGTCACCCCAACGCACGCCACCATTGTCGTGGCTTTCATCGTAATCAGCCATCTGATCAAAGTTAACAGAGGTTATCCCAAAACGGTTTTACTAAATCCCAAAATTAATTCAAGCTCTGATACCAATAAATGTAGTGACCCAACCCGGAATCACTAACTAATCATAGATTAAGCATGCAATTAAGTCTTAAATTGGAATTAACAAAATCCCAGTGGAAACTTAAACCATGAATACAACATACACCGGCAGAACAATCGGGCTAAATAAAATATTATACAACTCCATCGAACGAAAGGTACTAAAAGTCCAATATAACAATCTGAACAGAAATAGGATTACCACGCAACCACTGCAGCTCACTGACCGCTGCCACCGGGTCCGTCCAACCTATGTCCTGCCCCATCAAATAAGGTGTCCGACACAAAACACTTGGAAGGTGCACTTGAAACTAAACCCTCGGCCCTCTATTTATAGACGCAGTTCGGACCGTCCGAACCCCGAGATCAGACCGTCCAAACTCCCCAAGCAACCCCCTCCAAACACGTGTCCTGGCTTGTGACGTCATTGCTTACGAAATACGATCGGAGCGTTCGATCCCATCCTTCGGAGCGTCCGATCTCAACATCATGTCCAATCAAATCCTTATCCACTTATCCGGATGAGATCGGAGCGTCCGATCTCCCTTCGGAGCGTCCGATATGCACGGAGTCTCCGAATTAGGCTCCGATAAGTTTGGAGCGTCCGAACTACCTTCGGAGCGTCCGAACTACCCGAAACCCAAAACATCTTCTTGCCCCTTTTAAGATCCCTTAACCATGTTTTAGCCATTTAAACATAATTATGCTCTTGATAATTTAATTTTCAAAAGTGTTACTATATTACCAATAGTTTGTGAATAACCAGATGTCTTTCTATATGAGATTCCAGGGTTTCCTCCTATCAGAGAGGTCTAGTTTGGGATTGAACTTGTATCAGGGACAACACCGATTTCTCGAGTGCCTTATCGTCTAACACCAGTAGAGATGAGAGAGTTGCAACAACAGTTGTAAGATTTGTTGGATAAGGGATATATCCGACCGAGCGTTTCACCTTGGGGAGCGCCAGTTCTTTTCGTCAAGAAAAATGATGGTTCTATGCGTCTCTGTATAGACTACAGACAGTTGAACTGTGTGACGGTTAAGAACAAATATCATTTGCCTCAGATTGATGATTTGTCCAATAAACTATAGGGTACCTATGGGTACTCTAAGATTGACTTGCGGTCAGGTTATCATTAATTGTGTGTTTGAGATGTGGATATCTTAAAGACATCATTTTGTACCCGATATGGTCACTATGAGTTTTTAGTGATACCTTTTGGGTTGACAAATTCACCTGCGGTGTTCATGGATTTGATGAACAGGATATTCCACGATTACCTAGACAAGTTTGTCGTTGTCTTCATTGACGAAATTTTGGTCTTCTCGTGTAGTGTTGATGAACATGCGCAGCACTTGAGACTTGTACTGCAAATTATCTGGGAGAAGCAGTTATATGTCAAGTTTAGCAAGTGTAAGTTTTAGATTGACCGAGTGATATTTATTGGTCATGTTATCTCTCGAGAAGGATTGTCAGTTGATCCAAGTAAGATCGAAGCTATTTTGAATTGGTCACGTCTGACTACAGCTTCAAAGATTCGTAGCTTTTTGGGATTGGCAGGGAATTATTGACGGTTTATCGAGAACTTCTCGCGAATTGCTAGACCACTGACACAGTTGGCAAGAAAGAATGTTCCTTTTTTCTGGTCAAGCGAGCAGAGCAGAGCTTCGACGAGTTGAAAGGCTGATTGAATACTGCACCTGTTATTGCATTGCCATCGGGACTCGGGGGCTATGTGGTTTATACCGATGCATCTCTTCAAGGGTTAGGTTGTGTGTTGACACAGAATGGGCATGTCATTGCCTATGCTTCTAGACAATTGATGTAAAACCCCGAAAATAATTAATTTGAGAACTTACGGGATTGAGATTTGAATTTTGAGATTCTTAAATTAAAGGATTGAATTAGAAGTTTCAAATTTTGATCAGGGTCTGAATTGCAATTATGCAAGAGTTCAGGGACTAAAGTGAAAATATTGAATTTTTAGTGGACACTTGTTTTTTATATGATATAAACGTGTAAATTTATGTATTCTCATCAGAAACTTCAGCCATCATCGAAAACTTCAGATTCCAAGCCTTTTTTTTCATTTCAAAAGCTCAAATTTCACAATCGTCCGGTAGAATTCAGAATTGATCATATATCTGTGATCACTGCTTTGAAAGCTACGTTTTATGTTTCAATTTTGAGATGTTGATGGATTCAGATTATTGTTGGATATATGTGTTCTTGAGCTAGTAATATTCCAAGACGGATCGGAAAAAGATTGGCGTTTGAATTTGTTATGATTTTATGAAGAATTTTAGAAAACCATCACTTCTGATATGCTGAGATTTTATGTTATTTATGATGATATGTTGAGGAATTGAGAAATATTTGATTGTTAGAATTGATATATTTGAAGTTTGGTTCGCCGATTTGAAGCCGTTACGTCGTCGGTCCGAGAATTTTGAGATTTTTGTGTAGTGGATTGAGCTGTGCATTATTTGAGTTGTAAGCTAATATTCCTAGCTTTTATACCCTTCATTTTCAGATTTATCCAGGGTTGATGAACTATAGAAATTCAGATTCGAACCGATAGGAAGATTTGATCAAGGTTTGCAACCATGTTTCCTTGAAGATTGAAGTGTGTGTTTGAGCAGATTATGATATGAGTGTTTCAATGTAATTTGTTCAAATTGGAGCAACATAGAACCAAGATTTGAAGGTATAAGCCTACATCTATCAAGATGAGATAGAATACTCGAGATATATAAGATTCTCGAGTTCCCTAAATCACATACTTGCATGTTTGTTTCTATTGTTGATATACTTGAATGTGTTTATTTGCTTGACTCGTTGCTTGATTGGTATGATTCATAATTGCCTTTTTGATAGAGTTATGCATCTTGTGCATCCATCTTGAGCCATAACCTGAAAATCATAGAAGGCGCAACGTCTAGATTGCAAAAGACGTTTGGGGGGCTATAATTGAGTGGCATAGGAAGTAGAGGTACTCCTAGAGCTAGATAACTCTTTATAGTTGCACCAAAGTCAAGGGATTGAGATACTTTACACCACCTCGGTTGGGAGGGTCAGGGGCTATGTTGCGAGGTCTTTTCCCCGGGATCCCAAAAGAAAAACCAAGATTTTTATCAATATCATATTTGAATAGCCCATTCTTCTTAAACATGCATTGCATTCATGGTTCACCATAGAAGATTATCTATGGACTCTTATTTGATGATTGCTTAGTATGTTTATCAGAATATGCATGTTTATGTTGTTTATACTGAGAATTATATTCACACTGTAGTTATCCGGTTGTTGCTCTGTTTGTATGTGTGCATGGTAACAGGTGGCCAAGGGTCTAGTCAGATAGGGCATGAAGATATAAGATTCGAGAGTAGCAGTGGAGCTCGGGTTTAGTAGTTGAGTCATTGTTAAACTCGTGTTGAAGTATGTCGAATAATTGTATCTATCGAACATGTTGGATTTCTACTTGTTTGATTTTTGTTATATCTACTTTTATTGTATGATTTGATTATTGTATTGAGATAACGCCATTCCGGAATTTAGAATAATTTTTGAAAAAAAAATAAGCAGGGCACGGACCCTGTACAGACCTCCGTGCCTGGGTTCGTGTGCCCTCTGTTTTGAGTTATTGTGCAAAGTTTAGTAGGGTACGGACCCTGTGAGACCTCGGTTCTAAAAAACTAATCTCGAATTAATCAACAATTAAGCATACAAGATCCAAAACTAAAAGCAAAGCAAGAAATTATTTTTTTTAATTAGTTCTGCGCTCGATCGCATGAACTTGTGCGATCGAGCGCACCAAAAATTACTCAAGTTCTGCCGGGAATAATCAATCCGTGTGCTCGATCCTACAAACTCATGGGATCGAGCGCACAAAAAAAAGAACTTCTCTGCCTCGAAAAATTGGAGGGACGCGCTCGATCCTACGTACTCGTGCGATCGAGCGCGCCCTCTGCCCAGAAAATAAAAACAGAACAATAAGCAAGGCTAACCAATTTCATTCAAACCATTCAATGCTTCAAAACATAAACATGCATTACCACTCAATTCCTCCAATTAGTACATGAAATTCTGGAGTTCAACAACTGCTCAAAAGTAGAGAACATGCAACAACAACATAACGACGAAGTTCGATAACTAAAAATTGTATAACATAACTAGGTTGACATGCTGAAATCGACTTCTAAACCGAGTCCCATGACTAACTCTCCCTCTTGCTGCTAACCATGCCTTCGCTGACTTGATCCTGCCCCACCTGTTGCCAAGTACACAAACAAAACAAAGCTATAGCTGGATAAACCGGTGAGAAAGACATTCCCAGTAAAAGCAACATAACAAGTAAAATATCAACACATGCTATCAATATAAAGCTAATGATATGCATGTCTTTTAAAACCAGGATATCAATTCTGATAAACAAGGAAGTGCTGCTCTGCTTTTGGGATCCCGAGGATGAGATCACGCAATGACTCACCGACTCTCCCAATCGAGGTGGTGCCACGTATCCCAATCCTCTAGACTTTGGTGCGACTATGAGGAGTATGCTGACACTAGGTAAACTTCTACAACCTAGGTCACTCACAACATAGCCCCCAAACGTCTAAAAAAAAGGGCTGTTCTGCCCGCTGAAATCAAAGTTGGCTCAAGATGAATGCATAACAAAACATAAAACATAAGCCACAAAAAAAAAACTCAATCAATCAACAAAATACAAGTTCCACATGCTAGAACAAGTATTGATGCAATATGTGATTTTTAAGGGAAACTCGAGAACCAACTGTCCCGAGTATGCTATCCCGCTAACGATGACTGCTTTTACCTTTCAATGTAGCAGTTCCAACTCTGGATAAGCTACAACAAAATATTGTATCAAAGACTATACAATCTAACAACAACTACGGTTCAAGGTAAATCTCTTTACGGTTCTTCGCCAATCTCTTGACGATCAAATGCTGTTAACACCGGGCTTGACAAATCCAAACGAATCTGTTCAGATACAAATAGAAGATCAACAACGACGATCAATACACAAGCCAAAGATCAACAACTCAAAATGGTTCAAATCTCCAAAAACTCAAACCGGTGGCATAACGGCTATAACTAAACCAACCGAGAACGCAGACAGCAGTTCAATATTGATATCAACCCAAATCAATACTAATACAATAATAACAAGGCAATTCCAACAAATCTCAAAACCTCATTTTTAAAAAATGGCTTCCAAAAATCATAACAATTCCGAACGTTGCTCTATTTCAAAGCTGACAGATAATAAACGCTCATAACTCTGTCAAGAACAACATACTCGAATCTTGAACGATTCTAACAACATCCAAAAAATAGAATGTATCCGATTGTAGAAAAACTTACGATAGAACGAAGTTCTCGCAGCCGTGATCGCTAATCTGCCTTCAGAAATAAATTCTAACGGACGGATCGTGCTCGGGGATAAATCTGAAAGCTTGGGAATCGTTGGAGGAGGCTTCAACAGAGTTTAGGCGTGATGGGGGAGAGATGGAGTGAAAAACAATATTCAACACTTGCTTAAATATCTAACAAATCCAATATTTGCGTTTTAGTCCCTGAAAAATCCAAATTTGCAAAATAGACCCTGATTAAAATCAAGTCGGCTCTTGAACTCTGTAATCTCCGATTAACTCAAATAAACTCATTTAAGATAAAAACGGGGCGTTACAATTCTCCCCCACTAAGAAGGCATTTCGTCCTCGAAATCAATAAGAATCACAACTCATAAGATAGAATAAAGAACTAAAGACAGTAAGAAGAACTCACGTCATCCGAATAACTCAAGAAAATGCTGTCTCATGTCGGATTCTGTCTCCCAAGTTGCTTCCTCGACGCCGTGACGGCTCCACTGCACTTTCACCAATGGAATCAACTTAGTTCTGAGTTGCTTCTCCTTCCGATCAAGGATCTGAATCGGTCGCTCGAAATAGCTCAGAGTCTCGTCTAACTCGGCTTCGTCAGGCTGAAGAATATGAGAAGGATCTGGATGATACTTCCGCAGCATAGAGACGTGAAAAATATCGTGAATACCAGATAAATATGGGGGAAGTGCAAGTCTGTAATCAAGATCGCCTATCTTCTCGAGAATCTCATACGGACCAATGAATCTCGGAGATAACTTTCCTCTATTCCCAAATCTGACAGTACCTCTGAAAGAAGAAATCTTAAGGAATACACGGTCTCCCTGCTCAAAACCAGAGGTCTACGTTTGACATTTGCATACTTCGCCTGTCTATCTTGAGCTGACTTCATTCTCAACTGAATGATCTTAACTTGCTCTGCCATATCTCTAAGCATATCCGGTCCCAAATCAGGTGACTCGGACAAATCATCCCAAAACAAAGGAGATCGGCACTTCTTGCCGTACAAAGCCTCAAAAGGCGCCATACCGATCTCTCTTGGAAGCTGTTATTGTAAGCGAACTCGACAAGAGGCAAAGAATCTTGCCAACTAGTGCCAAAGTCTAGCACTACCGCTCAAAGCATATCCTCTAACGTCTGGATAGTCCGCTCTGACTGTCCATCGGTCTAGGGATAATAAGCTGTACTCAGATGCAATCGAGTACGAAGTGCCTCCTGAAGACTGTGCCAAAAGTGCGACGTGAATCTAGGGTCTCTGTCTAAAACGATCGACTTCGGCACCCCATGCAATCTCACAACATTGCTAACATACAACTCAGCCATCTGATCGTGACGATACGTCATCCTGTACGGAATGAAACAAGAAGACTTCGTCAATCGGTCGATCACTACCCAAATAGCATCGCATCCTCGAACAGATCTCGGTAGTTTCGTGATGAAATCCATAGAAATGTGATCACATTTCCATTCAGGAACAGATAGACTGTGCAACAGACCACCCGGTCGCTTCCTTTCTGCTTTCACTTGCTGACAGTTCAAACACTGAGATACAAACCTCGCAATATCTCTCTTCATTCTCTTCCACCAGAACTGGTTCTTCAGATCGTTGTACATCTTACGACCTGCAGGATGAACACTGAACCAACTGCAATGAGCCTCTCAAAGAATACGTTGTTTCAGCTCCGAAATATCAGGCACAACAATACGGTTATTCACAAACAAAAAGTCATCTCTAACTTGGAATTCAGACTGATGCCCAGATCTGACTTTTTCTACTGAAAACTGAATGCTCGGATCAGACTTCTGTGCTTCTTTGATTGCAATAAACAATTCCGGCTCGGCTTGAATAGCAAACACTCTGATAGTCTCCCTATCTGTTTCAAACTCTAAACCAGAAGTGCAACAATCATCGATCAACTGAGAAAAACCAATAGTAGAAAGAGAAAAAGAACAAAGCTTTCGGCTCAAGGCATCTGCAACTGCATTCGACTTTCCCGGATAGTATTTGATTTCGCAGTCGAAATCCTTCAACTGATCTAACCATATTCTCTGTCTCATATTCAGCTCTGCCTGTGAAAACAAGTACTTAAGACTCTTATGATCAGAAAAGATCTCAAAAGACTCACCATAAAGATAGTGACGCCAGATCTTCAGGGCAAAAACGATCGCAGCTAGTTCAAGATCATGAACCGGATAACGAGTCTCGTGCGTCTTCAGCTACCTTGATGCATACGCTATCACATGCTTATGCTGCATAAGAACACAACCCAAGCCTCGGTTAGAAGCATCACAATAGACTGTGAAACCTCCAGTACCTTTCGGAATAGAAAGAATCGGAGCACTGGTCAGTCTCCTCTTCAGATCAACAAAGCTAGTCTCACAATCTGTAGTCCAAATAAAAGGCGCATTCTTCTGAGTCAGCTGGGTAATAGGCTTGGAAATAGCTGAAAATCCCTCGATGAATCGACGATAATAACCAGCTAAACTCATAAAGCTTCGGATCTCAGGTACTGATGTCGGTCTAGTCCAATTCATAACCGCTTCAATCTTGCTGGGATCGACAGAAATCTCATCTCCAGAAATAATATGACCGAGAAAGACAACTCGATCCAACCAGAATTCACATTTAGATAGTTTGGCAAACAACTGCTCAAATCGCAAAATCTGCAAGACGATTCTCAGATGCTCTGCATGGTCAGTACGGTTCTTCGAATAGATAAGAATATCATCGATGAAGATAATGACGAACTCATCTAAATAACGCTGAAAGATACGGTTCATAAAACCCATAAAAACCGCTGGAGCGTTAGTCAAACCGAACGGCATGACTATAAACTCGAAATGACCATACCTCGTTCTGAATGCAGTCTTAGGAACATCTTCCTCTCGCACTCTTAGCTGATGATAACCTGACCTCAGATCAATCTTCGAATAGATAGAAGAACCCTGCAGCTGATCAAAAAGGTCATCTATTTGGGGTAAAGGATACCTGTTCTTGACTGTAGCCTGATTCAGTTGATGGTAGTCAATACAGAGCCACATAGAACCATCCTTTTTCCGAACAAACAGAACAGGAGCACCCCAAGGCGATACACTAGATCTGATGTATCCCTTGGCAATCAAATCCTCAAGCTGCTCCTTCAACTCTCTCAGTTCAATAGGTGCCATACGATAAGGAGCTTTGAAAATAGGTTGAGTACCTGGCACTAAGTCAATGCTGAATTCAATCTCTCGAATAGGCGGAAATCCAGGAACATCTTCCAGAAACACATCCGCAAAATCTCTAACCACTGGTATATCAACCAATGCTAGGCTAAATTTCAGTACATCAACTGCGTAAACCAAAAATCCCTCTGCACCTCTCTGTAACAAACGAGTCATAGATAACACTGAAATCAAAGGAATTCTAGATCGAGAACCCTTACCAAAGAATTTCCACTCGTCTACCATTTCAGGTCTGAACCTGACAACTTTCAGAAAACAATCGATGGTTTCCCTGTACTTGGTTAAAGCATCGATACCGACAATACAATCAAAGTTTGATAGCCCAAGTACAATAAAGTCGAACTCTAAAATATTTCCCTCAAAACACAGTTCACAGTTCCTGACTAATCTGACAGAAACAATTCCTCCACCCAAAGGTGAAGTAGCAGCTACTACAGTAGGCAACAACTCAGTAGGCAAAGCATGCAATAACACAAATTTCTCGGAGATAAAGGAATGGGAAGCACCTGTATCTATCAAAACATGAGCAAAATAACCGAAAATCGAACAGTTACCTGCTATAACATCATCAGGTGCTGCCTGAGCCTGTTCCTCTGTCAAAGCAAGGACTCGTGCTTGCTGTCTCGGAGGCTGGTTTGCACTAGGGTTACCTCCCTGTCTGTTCTGCTGCTGGGCTTGAAGGAGTGAATTGCAGAAGACTGTCTCTCAGGCTGAGCTGTAGGTCGAGATGAACTTCCACTCTGATCTCGATCTCTGTTATGCTGAGGGCAAACCTTAGAAACGTTTCCCGGTTGCTGACAGGTGTTGCAGTTTCCGAAGACTCCCACACACTGATCCGGTGAGTGTCTACCCCCACACTTACTGCAGTACATGGATGAAGATCCAGAACTCTGTCCTGAACTGAACTGCTTGGAACCACTGGAACTAAAATAACTATTCCCCTGCCTCTTGAACTGTTTTCCCCTTGCTTTGTACTGATCCCTTCTGTTTCCCCCACTGTTTCCACCTTCGTACCTCTGTTGTTGGTTTTGATACTGAGGTGGCTAATTCTGATGCTGAGATGGTTGGTTCTGAGACTGCCTCTGCTGCTGAGACACCATCTGATTACCTCTCTGCCTCCACAAGCCTGCTTCAGCTCCCTTTGCGTGATTCATGGCATCCGCAAAGATATCTGGCCTAGCAGTGTTCACCAACGTGAAGATGTCGGGATTCAAACCATTGATGAACTGATCGGCTTTGGCTTCTTCACTGTCGGCAATGTGCGGGGCAAAACGCAACAAGCTATCAAACTTGCGATGTTCTGATTCCCTTGCCTCAGATTGGCAAACTCTGCTCCCTTGTCCTTCCGGTACGAAACATGGAAAAACCGCTTATAAAACTCATTTTTGAAAAGAGACCAATTGACAACAGTAAATGGAAGATGTCTGTATAAATAAAGTAAGTAGATAGAACATATATGGAACATCGTACCTCTGTTCTCCATGGATCTCTTTGTCATGATCCACCAGTTCTTGGCAACACCACGAAGCTGATGAATGACTAACCTGGTTCGGCGGTCATCTGTGTAATCAATGGAATCGAACAACTGATAAATGTCATCCAACCAACTCTCACAGTCAACTGGATTCTCAGTACCCATCAACAACGGCGGATTAAACGACTGAAACATCTTCAGCAAGATTTCCATAGGAGTCGTTGTAGCATCTAACTGGTCAACTTCAGTGCTAGCTTGCTCAGTAGCAGGAATAACTGGCGGAGGGTTTCTGTTTATCACTCGACGAGGACCCATCTGATAATCAAAGGTTAGGACACAAGATATCTCAATCGCTACAAATCGGTGCCCTTACAACCGCTTGGGATACCGGATACCATTCGATAAAAGAAGCAGTTATATCTCAAGTAGTTCATGCTTTACAAATTAAATCACACAATCATGTAATTCATTTAATTCTCAAGTAATAAAGCATGCTCGCATGGTATTAATTAAACAATTAAAGAAATCAAACACATGCGAGGAGTAAATACATGCGGACTCGAGCTACCCCGCTCACTCTAGTTCAACCAAGAATCTTAACGTTCTGATACCACTTAATGTGAAACCTCAGTTCTAAACAACTAATCTCGAAGTAATCAACAATTAAGCATACAAGATCCAAGACTAAAAGCAAAGCAAGAATTTTTTTTTTTAAAATAGGGTTGCGCTCGATCGCAAGAACTCGTGCGATCGAGCGCACCAAAAACTAATCAAGTTTTGCCGGGAATAATCAATTCGTGCGCTCGATCCTACAAACTCATGGGATCGAGCGCACAAAAAAAAGAACTTCTCTGCCTCGAAAAATTGGATGGCCGTGCTCGATCCTACGTACTCGTGCGATCGAGCGCTCCCTCTGCCCAGAAAATAAAAACAGAACAATAAGCAAGGCTAACCAATTCCATTCAAACCATTCAATTCTTCAAAACATAAACATGCATTGCCACTCAATTCCTCCAATTAGTACATGAAATTCTGGAGTTCAGCAACTGCTCAAAAGTAGAGAACATGCAACAACAACATAACGACGAAGTTCGATAACTAAACATGTTCTAACATAACTAGGTTGACATGCAGAAATCGACTTCTAAACAGAGTCCCATGAATAACTCTCCCTCTTGCTGCTAACCAGGCCTTCGCTGACTTGGTCCTGCCCCACCTATTGCCAAGTACACAAACAAAACAAAGCAATAGCTGGATAAACCGGTGAGAAAGACATTCTCAGTAAAAGCAACATAACAAGTAAAATATCAACACATGCTATCAAGATAAAGCTAATGATATGCATGTCTTTTAAAACCAGGATATCAATTCTGATAAAAAAGGAAGTGCTGCTCTGCTTTTGGGATCCCGAGGATGAGATCACGCAACGACTCACCGACTCTCCCAATCGAGGTGGTGCCACGTATCCCAATCCTATAGACTTTGGTGCGACTATGAGGAGTATGCTGACACTAGGTGAACTTCTACAACCTAGGTCACTCACAACATAGCCCCCAAACGTCTAAACAAAAAGGGTTGTTCTCCCTGCTGAAATCAAAGTTGGCTCAAGATGAATGCATAACAAAACATAAAACATAAGCCACATAACAAAACTCAATGAATCAACAAAATACAAGTTCCACATGCTAGAACAAGTATTGATGCAATATGTGATTTTTAAGGGAAACTCGAGAACCAACTATCCTGAGTATGCTATCCCGCTAACGATGACTGCTTTTACCTTTCAATGCAGCAGTTCCAACTCTGGATAAGCTACAATAAAAGATTGTTTCAAAGACTATACAATCTAATAACAACTACGGTTCAAGGTAAATCTCTTTACCGTTCTTCGTCCAATCTCTTGACGATCAAATGCTGTTAACACCGGGCTTGACAAACGCCAAACGAATCTGTTCAGATACAAATAGAATATCAACAACGACGATCAATACACAAGCCAAAGATCAACAACTCAAAATGGTTCAAATCTCCAAAAACTCAAACCGGCGGCATAACGGCTATAACTGAACCAACTGGAAACGCAGACAGTAGTTCAATATTGATATCAACCCAAATCAATACTAATACAACAATAACAAGGCAATTCCAACAAATCTCAAAACCTCATTTTTCAAAAATGGCTTTCAAAAATCATAAAAATTCCGAACGTTGCTCTATTTCAAAACCGGCAGATAATAAACGCTCATAACTCTGTCAAGAACAACATACTCGAATCTCAAACGATTCTAACAACATTCGAAAAATAGAATGTATTCGATCGTTGAAAAACTTACGATAGAACGAAGTTCTCGCAGCCGTGATCGCTAATCTGCCTTCAGAAATAAATTCTAACGGACGGATCGTGCTCGGGGAGAAATCTGAAAGCTTGGGAATCATTGGAGGCGGCTTCAATGGAGTCTAGGCATGATGGGGAATAGATGGAGTGAAAAAGATTATTCAACACTTGCTTTAATATCTAACAAATCCAATATTTGCGTTTTAGTCCCTGAAAAATCCAAATTTGCAAAATAGACCCTGATCAAAATCAAGTTGGCTCTTGAACTCTGTAATCTCCGATTAACTCAAATAAACTCATTTAAGATAAAAAAAAAAAAAAAAAGGGGCGTTACAGACCCTGTACAAACCTCCGTGTCTGGGTCCGTGTGCCATCGGGTTTGAGCCATTTTGCAAAGACCCAAGCACGAATGTGTGCACGGAGTTCATGTATATTTTTTAAAAAAATTATTCTTGTTTGGTTTTTTGCCTTGTCGTGTTGTAGATTACCACCGGGGTCTCCACAATTGAAGACTCACGAAGGGAACTATCCAGTGCACAATTTAGAGCTTGCAGCAATCGTGTTTGCGCTAAAGATTTGATGTCATTATTTGTATGGCGAGAGGTTCGAGATCTTTTCGGACCACAAGAGTTTGAAATACTTGTTCACTCAGGAAGAGCTGAACATGCGACAACGTCGATGATTAGATCTTCTCAAAATTATGATTGCGAGATTAAGTACCATTTAGATACTTCTAACCCGATGGCAGATGCACTTAGCCGGAAATTGAGTATCAGTGCTCTCAGTATTAGTGCAAGGGCTAGTATCATTAGAGAACTTTGTTCTTCAGGGTTTTTGTTTCGACATAAGAAAGGACAACAGGGAATCCGAGTCTCCTCAGTGCTAACTGAGACATCCTTGTTCACTCGTATCCGAGAGGTTTAGTTTTCTGATTCCAAGACGCAGAAGTTAGCAAGACTTGTTCAGGGAGACAACACGTCCGAATTTCACTTTAAGGTAGACGGATTGTTGTGTTTGTCTGGCAGAGTCGTGGTACCTTATGACTAAGCCCTGCGAGACGAAGTTCTATCTCAGGCACATCGTAGTAGATTCGTCGTGCACCCAGGCACTGCCAAGATGTATAAGGATCTCCGTACCAGATTCTAGAGGAAAGGTATGAAGCATAGTGTGTATCAGTTTGTCTCTCGTTACCTTGTTTGCCAGCAGGTTAAGGTATAGCATCATCGACCAGGTGTTCTGATGCATAGTTTGGAGATTTCAGAATGAAAGTTAGAACATATGACGATGGATTTTGTCACCCACTTGCCAATGACCTCCAGACAGTGTGATGATATTTGGGTTGTGGTGGACAGATTGTCCAAGTCTGCTCATTTTCTCTCGTACAATCGCGAGTTAAGTTTTGATCGCATGGCGAGATTTTATAATCAGGATATTGTGAGTTTGCATAGAGTGACGTTGAGCATTGTAAGTGATAGAGATCCGAGGTTCACCTCACGTTTTTGGGGTAGTTTTCAGCGAGCCTTGGGTACTACCTTGATTCTCAACACAGCGTATCACCCAGAGACAGACGGTCAGTTTGAAAGGACTATTCGAACATTGGAAGATATGTTGAGAACTTCAGTAATGGACTTTGGATTATCCTGGCATGATCTTTTGTCGTTGATAGAGTTTTCCTACAACAATAGTTATCATCGCAGCATTGGCATGGTACCGTTTGAGGCTCTTTATGGTCGCCGTTGTCGAACACCCTTATTCTGGAATGAAGTAGGGGAGAGACAGGTTGAGAGGCCGGAACTGATTCAGCAAATTGTGGATAAATTTGAGTTGATCAAGAAGAGGATCAAGAATTCACAGGATAGACAGGCAAGTTACGTCAACACCAAACATAGACCTTTTCATTTTGAGAAAGGGGAACATGTCTTCTTGAGAGTTTCACCTTTTAGGAAGGTGATGAGGTTTGGTCTCAAGGGAAAGCTAGAGCCGAGATTCATTGGTCCATTCGAGATCTTGGAGAAAGTAGCGGATGTGGCCTATCGTTTGGCGTTACCGCCGTATATTTTCGGTATTCATAACGTGTTCCACGTGTCACTTCTTTGTCAATACGTGGTAGATAAGTCGCACATTCTGCATCCGAAGGAGGTTCAGATGGAGCCTGATTTGTCATACATGGAGAGACCGCTCAGAATTCTTGACAGGAAAGACAAAGTGCTTCGAAATAAGCGCATTCCTCTGGTAATTGTTCAGTGGCAGCGTCGAGGTAATTAGGAAGCAACTTGGGAGTTGGAGAGTCATATGCGTTCTGAGCATCCGGAGTTATTATGATTATATTATATTTCAGTAGTTCCATTGTACTTGTAATTGCAGTATTGTAATAAAGTTGATTTAGTATCTTTTTTTGTTATCCTAGTCCGAATTTTGAGGACGAAATTTTCTAAGTGGTGGAGAATGTAGTAGTCCGTATCCAAACTACAAGTAATCCACTCACCTAATTACTTATAGATAGTCAAAACATGATTAAGGAATCATCAATTGGACTTAGGAAGCTGAGAATTGAGTTTAGAATGTCCGGAAGAAGGACCCAATAAATTTGATAGCTCGGCAAGATCGAACGGTCCGATCAGGTAGGGACAGTTGTCCAGAGTGATGTCATCATAGATGACATAAGCAGTGATGCCTTAGATGGGACATCGGACACTTCGATGGTGATCGGACGCTCCGAAGGTGATCGGACGGTCCGATCTTCGTCTATAAATAGGCAGCCGAGAGCTCATTTTTCACTCGCTCATTCCTCTCTTCCCTCTCATTTTTAGCTTCTTATAGTCGGTTTTTAGGGCTTTTATAGGCGTTCTACTGGACGGACGGTAGTAGCGGAGTGCTACGGAGGCAGTATGATGTGATCTTGGATAGCTCTCGAAGTTAATCAAGCAATGAAGAAATGGGATTTGCGAGAGTTGTCACAAGAATCAATAAATAGGGGATGAAACAAGTTGCTCGAAGAGGCGTGTCAAGGATTTGTGAAGTGTCGAGAGGTGTCTAAAAACATTCCATTGAGATTAGAAGGATTTGGGATTCATGGCAACCAAGTTGGAGAGCATGAGAATCAAGTTGGAAGGCATTTCAACATCATTGAAGTGCTTAGTAATTAAGAGAATGATAATTTGATGAAATTAAAGACCTTGAAATATTATTCTTGGAAGTTCAAGTTATCGGGCTTGATTGAAATCTTAGTTTTGTTATTTTAAGAGCCTTAATTAAGGGTATTTAGTTTAGTTTTAGGGCTTATTTTATTAGTATTTGATATCACTAGTAGAATTTCCTTCATTTACTTCGGTTATTAACTAAAGTCGTAGATAGATAATTACCGAAGTAGTGTCACGTGAGTAATAGGGTATATTTTTACTTCGCGTTATAACCGAAGTCTTAACCTTGAAATTACCGAAGTCTTTGATCGGTTCATGGAGCCAAAACCGATTTAGGATTGGGCTGATGCTGAAGTAAATGCATATTTTTTACTTCGACGATTTCATTAATTAACGAAGTAAAAGAAAGTCGTTTACTTTGTTAATTTCATAAATTCCCAAAGTAAAACATATGCTTTTACTTCGTCGATTAATGAAATTACCGAAGTAAAAAATATGCTTGTACTTCCGCAATTTCACTCATCGACAAAGTAAAAGACATTCGTTTGCTTCGTCGATTAGTGAAATTGCCGAAGTAATAGAAGACATATGACTACAACATTTACATTGACTGATGAAGTAAATGTTATATTTAACTTCACAGGTTATGTATTGTGGTGAGGTAATTAATTCGAACAACTTCGTTGCTACGAATTTATGATGAAGTAAATTATTTATTTAACTTCACCATTTAATTTTAGTGAAATAAAAATATATGTTTCACTACATTAAAATTTAGATACAATAATGCCATAATATAAATATATTTTTGAAACTTAAAATAAACTAATAAGATTAATAAATTATTCATCCCAAAACGACGAACATCCCTAAATCCACAAGTATATCCACCAAAATAATCCGAAAATATGCATTTATTTACAATTTTTTTCACAAAACTAAAAGTGTATCCACGTAGACAAAAACAAAGTATTATCCCAACGTGCATGACACATTTAGGCACCTACACAGGAGTTGACGAATTTACTCCATTCACTTCTAACTTAATCAAATAGATCTTTGCTGTAATATTGGTTCTTGATGGATCCTGCAAACTAAAATATAAAAAAAGATAGCTCAATGTCAATAGGAAACTCATCATCTTCTCCAACTATATTTTAACGTTCAACTATCTCTTATTGGCATAAAGCCTTTGAGATGATAATGCAAGTAGAAACTTATTGTTTTGGCCTACAATGATAAACAATAAACTTTATGAAGTACATGGGATATCGCCTGCATACAAAGTTACCAAGGACACAATTTTGAGGAGTCAACCGAATCATTATTCTATTATCAACATAAAACATCAATCCATATGATGTGAAATACATTTTACGATTCACTTCTGAACCTTAGCTCCTCTTATTCGATGCTTACTACAATGGGTATTTGTACAGATAATGAATTAGCACCTTGCAACATAGTACTTATAGAAGTACACCCTTGTTGTTCCTGGCATATTCCTCCAATCCATTTTGCAAAGCATCAATGAATTCTTGAGTCAGTAACGTGGAACTATTCCTCACCTAAGAAAGTCCTCACTAAATTAAAAATCAATTGTAGCAGATAAAATAACAATAAAAGAAATAGATATCAAGAGCTTCAGAATGCATACAACATTCAATGAAAACTTAAAAGAAAGTGTATTAGACTTATGACAACATAAAAGCAAATGTGCTAACCAATTGAATCAGGCTTTACTCTGTAAGATTATACACAAATTTTCAGATAGAACATTGGCATGTTCCCATGTAGCTACTGCTTCACATAGATCAAAATCAAATGACAGTCCTTGAAGTTCACTTCTTTTGGGTTCTTTCTGTTCAAAAGTTTAACATATGAACTTTTGCGACAAAGCTGGATAACATATATAAATATGACAAAATTTCCCTTTACTAGCCAACATATTACAAATATAACTCTATAAAAACCATATATCTCTCAAAATTATAGAGGGCGGTCGTAGTAAAATCGGGAAGGCCTCCATGAATTGATTATACACAAGAAAACATCAGGACTGCTGGGGGAAATTTAAATCAAGCTAAGAAATGTACCCATTTTGTAATTGTATCACTGGGAAACTTCATGGAAATTTCACAAAGGTTTATACATGGATCTACAGTAATATGCATAATTGAGATTATAGTCTAATTTAACATTCATGTCACTCACCATCAAGCGCACCATCACATACTACAAGATCAGCTTTGCCTCCATCAAAATTTCGAATGACCTAGAAGCAGAAGATATCACATACGTAGATTGAAGACAGACAAGGAGTATAGAAGGGAAGATGCATACCAGTTCAAACACAAAAAGATCTCGTGTACATACGCCTAATAATTAATGCAAACTACAGAAATATGTAGCAAATCAAAATTTGTTCCTTCTCCCTCTAGAGCCTATGGCCTCACCCATTCATTAAAATGAATGTTATGAATTTTGTGTTTAAAAAATGAATGTGATTATATATAGATACATGAGATCTGAAGCCCTTGAGGGAGAGGAAGCAACTAATGCTTTGAAATCATATATAACTCTCTCCTTCCATCTGATTGGTTGAATATTTTGCTAGCTAGCTTCTTACATGATATAGCCTATATATATAATCTGAGAAATTTATTGGAAATAATAAATAATATTTGAAAGGAAAATTCTACCACAAATTGAATGGTGGGGTTTCCATATCTTTGGCACTATATATTGGAACACACCATACCAGACCATATCCTATTTTAAAAAAGGTCCAAGATTTGCTAAAACGATTAAATTCAATTTGTTAGATTTTTTTTTTATCCAATGGATTGAATTGCCAGATCTTGATATCAATAATGAGGCTCCATCTGATTTAAAATATTATATCCAAATAATTAATTAGTTATGTGTTTCTGTCTCATATCAAATGTAATATTAAAATTCTATAATCTATATTATATTCGACCATGTGATATATAGTAGAAGTCTAATGATATTTGCTCTCCACCTTATAATTAATATTATTCACAACACCAGCCAGTACCATATCCGTAAATTCCCCTTTCATACCTATGTTTGATCATGTGTGAATTCCTTTTCCAGCAAGTATTTTTGCACATGGGCCGACGAGTAGTGGAAAAATATATACAATGGCTGGAATTACCCAACACTCCATAGAAGATATATACGACTACACAGACAATGTACTTACAATCCAAATATTTCGATTTTTTTTCTTTATTTGATTTCATGATATGTTATCTAAAAGTGAACTAACTACATAACAATCTAAATGTATAGCATCCTGAATGGCAATTCGTGTTGGAATTTTCGGCGATGGAGATTTACAATGAAGCTGTCAAAGATCTGAGTCCACTTAGGCTTTTAGATGATCCAGAGTTAAGTATTAAACTTAAAGGAGACCGTTTCCTCAAACACACATTCCAAATTTTTTCATTGACTTGAATATTGTAGAGAGGGACTGTTGTGGAGAAACTTACAAAGGTGAACATGAATCGAATATCTCAGAAGCAACACCATCCTCAGATTTAAAGAAATCTACATTATACAAACAAAGAATCGAAGGAAAAAAGTTTGGAATCAATCCAAAAGAACGACACCACAATTCATTAACACAAATGAGAAACGAGCTCAGATCTAACCAATAACAAAGCATCATCAGCAGATCTAATCGAAAAGAATTCGCACCTTTTTTAGATAAAAATAAAAATTGAATCCTCAGATCTGCAGAGAGAGATATGGAAGCGCAAATGAAATGAGAATGGTTTTCGTGGGTGATATATATATGCGTCCGAAGACAAAGGGATGCAGCTGATTTGCTCCCACTTTTTCACTCTACTTTTCATTACGGCACTTCGAATATGTTAAATTCCTTGTCGATTTGAAGTAATCTGAAGGCAATTCGAGCGTGCCTTCCTTCTTTTTTTGCTTTTCTATAGTAGATATCCTACAGTTTCAATCAATCATTCGTGAATAGAGATTCAATAATACAGTGAAGAAGAAGAAGAATTACAAACCTGAAGTGAAGCTTGAATTTAGTTAACGAGGAGGAGAAGATTAGGGTTCTTGGAGCTTGAGAGTTGAGAGAATGAGTTTGAGTTTCCGATCGATTTTCCAGAAACTATATATATTTTTATGCGGTTCATTATTTTACTTCACTACTTATAAATTAAAATTTTAATTTTGTAATATATTACTTCATCAAATAAAAAATGCCAAAGTAAAATCTCACTTAAAATTATAAGTGGAGCCCGTTTTTTTAATTGACGAAGTCTAAAGTGCATTTTACTTCATTAATTTCAATACCGCAGTAAATAACTATGTATTACTTCGGTAATAGTGATCGCCGAAGTAAAAAATGGCAAAGTCTTTTATTATTTTTCTACTAGTGTATGGGCCAAGATTTACCATATTTAAAGCCCATAAAATTACTTTAGATAGGTTTTCTAGTATAATTAGGTATTATAGGCGAGAATTCAAATTTAGATAGGTTTTGGAGTCTAATCCAACTAAGAATCTTATAATTATAAGTCAACTAGGAAACTTATAGTCTAATTCCATTAGAAATCTTAGTTAGTTTTCTTATATATTGTAAACTTTACATTCATTGTGGAATACAAGTTTTATTCAATTATTGATTATTATAAACCAAAATTCTCTCTAGAATTTTATTAAAACTTTTGCTTTGCCAAAAATTTAACTTATCAAAGTTTAACAACTTTGTGTCGTTGTCGATTGATTATCATCGTGGATTGTCAAAAACAAATTATTTAAAGGTTCCTTTGATTTCAATTGTTTATTCTGCGTTTATTTGTTAATAGTTTCATTATAAACTAGGGGCGAATATTCAAAATTACTTGTTTCAAAATATTGGGAGAACAATTCGAGTTTTTTGTTATTGAATTGAGGGTGCGATTCGTTTATAATCGTGTTTGCTTTTCATGCCATTAAAGATTCATATCACAGTAGCGGAGCTTTGCCTAAGTTTTGAGGCAGTAGCCATCATTGGGCTGACTACGGACGCATGTATAACTTTGGATCCCTATAGAGATTAGGGAGTATGTAATACCTTATTTAAGGTTTTTAGAGCACAATAAGTGATATAGTGATTATTGCTTATAGGCGTGGATTTTGAGTACCTAGACTGCTAGAATTTCTAGGGTACCTGGGTTTTATCAATAGAAGTACGGACGTATTATCCGAGATACCAGGTTGAATATATGTGAGACCTCGGTTCCAAACAACTAATCTCATAATTAAACAGCAATAAGACATACAATAACCAAAGGTTAAAAGCAATAAAGATTTTTTTTTTCTGAAATAGTGCCTCGCTCGATCGGTAAGATCTTACCGATCGAGCGAGCCAAAAACTGCAAAGGTTCTTCCCGAGAAAACCAGTCCTCGCTCGATCCGCAAGATCTTGCGGATCGAGCGAGCCACAAAATTTCCAAAACAGAAATTGCATCAAAATGCCCTCGCTCGATCCGCAACATATTGCCGATTGAGCGGCGACAGAAACAGAGCCAAAAACAGCAGAATTTCATGTTAGAAACTTGAGTCCGATAACAACAAAATATAAACATGCATTACAATCCCAAACTCTCCAATTAATGCATGAAGTACTGGAGTTTTACAACCGCTCCAAATATAGAATATGTGATGATAACATGTCGACAAGGCTCGCATAATCAATACAACATAACAACGAAATTCGATAGCTAAACATGTTCTAACATATACTAGGTAGACATGCTGACACGACTTCTAAACTAAGTCTCACTACTAGCTCTCCCTCTTAAGGTTAACCAGGCCTTCGCTGACTTGGTCCTGCCCCACCTGTTGCCAAGTACACATACAAAACGAAGCAACAGCCGGATAACCGGTGAGAATGATAATCCTAGTAAAAGCAACATAACAAGTAATACAACAATAAACATGCTTTCAAGACAACGAAGAAATCAATAACAACGTAATGAGATGCATGTCTTTAAACCGGGATATCAAATCTGATAAACGAGGGATTGCTGCTGTGCTTTTGGGATCCCGAGGATGAGATCACGTAACGACTCACCGACTCTCCCAATCGAGGTGGTGCCACGTATCCCACTCCTCTAGACTTTGAGAAACTATAATGAGTATGCTAGCACCAGACGAAACGACTACGACCTAGGCCACTCAATTATAGTTCCCAAACGTCTAAACAAAATGGGGCGGTTCTGCCCACTAGAAACAAGATTGGCTCAAGATGAATGCATATCAAAACATAAACATAAGCCACATAAACAACTCAAATAACAACCAAAATACTAGTTCCACATGCTAGAACAAGTATTGATGCAATATGTGATTCGAAAGGGAAACTCGAGAACCAACAGTCCCGAGTATGCTATCCCGCTACGATGACTGCTTTTACCTTTCAATGTCGTAGATCCTACTCCGGATAAGTTACAACAAAATATTGTATCAACAACTATACAACCTAAACAACAACAACGGTTCAAGGTAAAACTCTTTACCGATCTTCGTCCAACTCTTGTCGAACAATGCTGCTAACACGGGGCTCAACAAACTCCAACGAATCTGTACGAAGACAAGAGTTGATCAACAACTATGATCACTCACAAGCCAAAGATTCAAACAATACAAAAACGGTTCGAAATCTCCAAAACTCAAACCGACGGCATAACGGCTATAACTGAACAAACCGACAACGCAGACAGTAGTTCAATAGCGATAAAAACTCATAACAATGCTAATACAACCTTAACAAGGCAATCCCAACAAATCTAAAAATCATTATTTTCGAAAATGGCTTCCAAAAATCACAACAAATCCGAATGTCACTCTAATTCAAAATCGACAGATAATAAACAATCAGAACTCTGCCAAGAACAACATACTAGAATCTAGATCGATTCTAACAACCTCCGAAAAAACAAAACATATCCGATCGGAGAAATACTTATGGTATAACGGAGCTCTCACTGCAGTGATCACTAATCTGCCTTCAGAAATAATTTCCAACGGTTGGATCGAGCTCGGACTGAAATCTAGAAGCTTGGAAAAGGCTTTGGGGCGCCTTTAATGGTGGTACACGGTTGGGAGAGATGAAGGGAGGTGAAGAAGACACTCCCAAGCCAATCAAGTTGTAGATAATATATTAAAATCAATAATTGCGTTTTAGTCCCTAAAATTTCCAAAATTTGCAAACCCTGATCAAAATCAAATCGGCTCGAGAACTCTGTAATCTCTGATTAACTCAAATAAACTCATTTAAGATAAAAATGGGGCGTTACAATTCTCCCCCACTAAGAAGAAATTTCGTCCTCGAAATCAACAAGAACCACAACTCATAAGATAGAATAAAGAACTAAAGACAGTAAGAAGAACTCACGTCATCCGAATAACTCTGGAAAACGCTGTCTCATGTTAGACTCTGTCTCCCAAGTCGCTTCCTCAACACCGTGACGGCTCCATTGCACTTTCACTAACGGAATCAACTTGGTTCTGAGTTTTTTATCCTTCCGATCAAGGATATGAATCGGTCGCTCAAAGTAGCTCAGAGTCTCGTCTAACTCGGCTTCGTCAGGCTGAAGGATATGAGAAATATCTGGTTGATACTTTTGCAGCATAGAGACTTGAAAAACGTCGTGAATACCAGATAAAGACGTAGGAAGTGCAAGTCTGTAGGCAAGATCACCTATCTTCTCGAGAATCTCTTACGGCCCGATGAATCTCGGAGATAACTTCCCTCTCTTACCGAATCTGACAGTGCCTCTGAAAGGAGAAATCTTAAGGAATACACGGTCTCCCTGCTCAAAACTCAGAGGTCTACGTCTGACGTTCGCATACTTCGCCTGTCTATCTTGAGCTGACTTCATTCTGGTCTGAATGATCTTAACCTGCTCTTCCATATCTCGAAGCATTTCCGGCCCCAAATCTGGTGACTCAGACAAATCATCCCAAAACAGCGGAGATCGGCATTTCTTACCGTACAATGCCTCAAATGGCGCCATATCGATACTCGCTTGGAAGCTGTTGTTGTAAGAAAACTCGACAAGAGGCAAAGAATCCTGCCAACTAGTGCTAAAGTCTAGTACTACCGCTCGCAGCATATCCTCTAACGTCTGAATAGTCCGCTCTGACTGTTCATCCGTCTGAGGATGATAAGCTGTACTCAAATTCAATCGAGTACCAAGTGCCTTCTGAAGACTATGCCAGAAGTGCGAAGTGAATCTAGGATCTCTGTCTGAAATGATCGACTTCGGCACACCATGCAATCTCACAACATTGCTAACATACAACTCAGCCATCTGATCATGACGATATGTCATCCTGTACGGAATAAAACAAGCAGACTTCGTCAATCGGTCGATCACTACCCAAATAGCATCGCATCCTCGAACGGATCGTGGTAGCTTCGTGACGAAATCCATAGAGATGTGATCCCATTTCCATTCAGGAACAGATAGGCTGTGCAACAGACCACCTGGTCGTTTCCGCTCTGCTTTCACTTGCTGACAGTTCAAACATCGAGATACAAACCTCGGGATGTCGCTCTTCATTCTCTTCCACCAGAACTGAATCTTCAAATCATTGTACATCTTACGACCTCCAGGATGAACGCTGAACCAACTGCAATGAGCCTCTCAGAGAATATGTTGTCTCAACTCTGGAATATCAGGCACAACAATACGGTTATTCACCAACAAAACATCATCTCTAACCTGAAATTCAGACTGATGTCCCGATCTGACTTTCTCTACTGAAACCTGAATGCTCGGCTCAGACTTCTGTGCTTCTCTGATTGCAACAAACAACTCCGGCTCGGCTTGAATAGCAAACACTCTGATAGTCTCCCTATCTGTTTCAAACTCTAAACCAAAAGTGCAACAATCATCGATCAACTGAGAAACACCAATAGTAGAAAGAGATAAAGAACATAGCTTTCGGCTCAAGGCATCTGCAACTGCATTCGACTTTCCCGGATAATACTTGATTTCACAGTCAAAATCCTTCAACAGATCTAACCATCTTCTCTGTCTCATATTCAGCTCTGCCTGAGAAAACAAGTATTTAAGACTCTTATGATCAGAAAAGATCTCGAAAGACTCACCATAAAGATAGTGACGCCAGATCTTCAGAGCAAATACAATCGCAGCTAGTTCAAGATCATGAATCGGATAACGAGTCTCGTGCGGTTTCAGCTGCCTCGATGCATACGCTATCACATGCTTATGCTGCATAAGAATGCAACCTAAGCCTCGTTTAGAAGCATCACAATAGACTGTGAAACCTCCAGTACCCTTTGGAATAGAAAGAATCGAAGCACTGGTCAGTCTCCTCTTCAGATCAACAAAGCTAGCCTCACAATCTGGAGTCCAGGCAAAAGGCGCATTCTTCTGAGTCAGCTGGGTAATTGGCTTGGCAATAGACAAGAAACCCTCGATGAATCTGCGATAATAACCCGCTAAACCCATGAAGCTTCGGATCTCAGGTACTGATGTCGGTCTAGGCCAATTCATTACCGCTTCAATCTTGCTGGGATCGACAGAAATCCCATCTTCAGAAATAATATGACCGAGAAAGACAACTCGATCTAACCAGAATTCACACTTAGACAGCTTGGCAAACAACTGCTCAACTCGCAAAATCTGCAGTACGGTCCTCAAGTGCTCTGCATGGTCAGTACGGTTCTTCGAGTAGATAAGAATATCATCGATAAAGATAATGACGAACTCATCTAAATAACGCTGAAAGATACGGTCCATCAAACCCATAAAAACCGCTGGAGCGTTAGTCAAACCGAACGGCATGACTATAAACTCAAAGTGACCATACCTCGTTCTGAATGCGGTCTTAGGAACATCTTCCTCTCGCACTCTCAGCTGGTGATAGTCTGACATCAGATCAATCTTTGAATAGACAGAAGAACCCTGCAGCTGATCAAAAAGGTCATCTATTCGGGGTAAAGGATACCTGTTCTTAACTGTAGCCTGATTCAATTGGCGGTAGTCGATACAGAGCCGCATCGAACCATCCTTCTTCCGCACAAACAGCACAGGAGCTCCCCAAGGCGACACACTGGGTCTGATGTATCCCTTGGCAATCAAATCCTCAAGCTGCTCCTTCAATTCTCTCAATTCAATAAGTGCCATACGATACGGAGCTTTTGAAATAGGTCGAGTACCTGGCACCAAATCAATACTGAATTCGATCTCTCGAATAGGTGGCAAACCTGGAACATCTTTCGAAAATACATCAGAAAATTCTCTAACTAGATTTCAGTACATCAACCGCATAAACCAAAAATCCTTCTGCACCTCTCTGTAGTAAACGAGTCATAGATAACACTGAAATCAAAGGAATTCTAGATCGAGAACCCTTACCAAAGAATTTCCACTCGTCTGCCATTTTAGGTCTGAACCTGACAACTTTCAAAAAACAATCGACTGTTGCCCTGTATCTTTACCGACAATAAAATCAAAATCTGATAGTCCAAGTACAATACAGTCGAATTCTAACAAATTTCCTTCAAAACACAGTTCACAGTTCCTGACTAATCTGACAGAAACAATTCCTCCACCCAAAGGTGAAGTAACAGCTACTACTGTAGGCAACAACTCAGTAGGCAAAGCATGCAATAACACAAATTTCTCAGAGATAAAGGAATGGGAAGCACCTGTATCTATGAAAACATGAGCAAAATGACCAAAAATCGAACAGTTACCTGATATAACGTCATCAGGTGCCGCCTGAGCCTGATCCTCTGTCAAGGCAAAAACTCGTGCCTGCTGTCTCGGGGGCTGGTTTGCAGTAGTGTTACCTCCCTGTTTGTTCTGCTGCTGGGGCTGGAAAGAGTGAACTGCAGAAGACTGCCTCTCAGGCTGAGCTGCAGGTCTAGACGAACTCCCACTCTGAGTTCTATCTCTGTTACGCTGAGGGCACACCTTAGAGAAGTGTCCCGATTGCTGACAGGTGTTACAATTACCAAAGACTCCCACACACTGATCCGGTGAGTGCCTTCCCCCACACTTGCTGCAGTACATGGATGATGACCCAGAACTTGGTCCTGAACCGAATTGCTTTGAACCTCTGGAACTAGAAGAATTGTTCCCCTACCTCTTAAAATGTTTACCTCTTTCTTTGTACTGGTCCTTTCTGTTTCCTCCACTGTTTCCACCTTCATACCTCTGCTGCTGGTACTGATGCTGAGGTTGCTGGTTCTGATACTGAGATGGTTGGTTCTGATACTGCCTCTGCTGCTGAGGTGCCACCTGATTACCTCTCTGCCTCCACAAGCCTTCTTCTGCTCCCTTTGTGTGATTCATGGCATCCGCAAAGTTGTTAGGCCTGTTGGTGTTTACCAACGTGAAGACGTCGAGGTTCAAACCATTGATGAACTGATCTGCCTTAGCTTCTTCATCTCCGGCAATTAGTGGTGCAAAACGCAACAGACTATCAAACTTAGCCACGTACTCTTCAATGTTAAGATTCTCTTGCCTCAAATTGGCAAACTCTTCTCCCTTATCTTTGCGATACGAGATAGGGAAAAATCGCTTATAAAACTCAGATTTAAAAAGAGCCCAAGTAACTTCCGTACCTCTACTCTCAAATGCTTTCTTTGTCATGATCCACCAGCTCTTAGCAACCCCACGTAGCTGATGAATGACTATCCTGATTCTGCGGTCATCTGTGTAATCAATGGAATCGAATAGCTGATCAATATCATCCAACCAACTCTCACAGTCAACTGGATTTTCTAAACCCATCAACAACGGCGGATTGAACGACTAAAACCACTTCAGCAAGGTTTCCATAGGTGTCGCTGTAGCATCCATCTCAACCGTTTCAGTACTAGCTTGCTCAGTTGTAGGGATAACTGGTGGTGTGTTTCTGTTTATCACTCAACGAGGACCCATCTGATAATCAAAGGTTAGGACACGAGATATCTCAATCGCTACAATCAGTGCCCTTACAACCGCTTGGAATACCGGATACCAGACGATAACAGAAACAATTATATCTCAAGTAGATCATGCCTTATAAATTAAATCACAAAACCATGTAATTCAATAACTCTCAATAATAAAGCATGCTCGCATGGAATTAAGTACACAGTTAAATAATTCAAACACATGCGAGGAGCCAATACACGCAGACTCGATCTACCCCGCTTACTCTAGTTCAACCAAGAATCTTAACGCTCTGATACCACTTAATGTGAGACCTCGGTTCCAAAAAACTAATCTCGGGATTAAACAACAATAAGGCATACAATAACCAAAGGTTAAAAGCAATAAAGATTTTTTTTTTTGAAATAGTGCCTCGCTCGATCGGTAAGATCTTACCGATCGAGCGAGCCAAAAACTGCAAAGGTTCTGCCCGAGAAAACCAGCCCTCGCTCGATCCGCAAGATCTTGCGGATCTAGCGAGCCACAAAATTTCCAAAACAGAAACTGCATCAAAATGCCCTCGCTCGATCCGCAACATATTGCCGATCGAGCAGCGACAGAAACAGAGCCAAAAACAGCAGAATTTCATGTTAGAAACTTGAGTCCAATAACAACAAAATATAATCATGCATTACAATCTCAAACTCTCCAATTAATGCATGAAGTACTGGAGTTATACAACCGCTCCAAATATAGAATATGTGATGATAACATGTCGACAAGGCTCGCATAATCAATACAACATAACAACGAAGTTCGATAGCTAAACATGTTCTAACATATACTAGGTAGACATGCTGACACGACTTCTAAACCGAGTCTCACTACTAGCTCTCCCTCTTGATGTTAACCAGGCCTTCGCAGACTTGGTCCTGCCCCACCTGTTTCCAAGTACACATACAAAACAAAGCAATAGCCGGATAGCCGGTGAGAATGATAATCCCAGTAAAAGCAACATAACAAGTAATACAACAATAAACATGCTTTCAAGACAATGACGAAATCAATAACAACGTAATGAGATACATGTCTTTAAACCTGGATATCAAATCTGATGAACGAGGGATTGCTGCTGTGCTTTTGGGATCCCGAGGATGAGATCACATAACGACTCACCGACTCTCCCAATCGAGGTGGTGCCACGTATCCCACTCCTCTAGACTTTGAGCAACTATAATGAGTATGCTAGCAACAGGCGAAAAGACGACGACCTAGGCCACTCAATCATAGTTCCCGAACGTCTAAACAAAAAGGGGCGATTATGCCCGCTAGAAACAAGATTGGCTCAAGATGAATGCATATCAAAACATAAACATAAGCCACATAAACAACTCAAATAACAACCAAAATACAAGTTCCACATGCTAGAACAAGTATTGATTCAATATGTGATTTGAAAGGGAAACTCGAGAACCAACAGTCCCGAGTATGCTATCCCGCTACGATGACTGCTTTTACCTTTCAATGCCGTAGATCCTACTCCGGATAAGCTACAACAAAAGATTGTATCAACAACTATACAACCTAAATAACAACAACGGTTCAAGGTAAAACTCTTTACCGATCTTCGTCCAACTCTTGTCGAACAATGCTGCTAATTGAAAGAGTGGGTGCCCAGTGAGTCAACTTGTGGCTATGGGCTTTGATGACTCTTTGCACAAACGATCTTTTGTTTAATGTAATTTACACTTTTATTAATGGCAATGACTTTATCTTTCTTCATATTGTTATATTAACTAGTCTAGTAGAAAGAATATTAACCGGCGAATTCCCGGCGGCTTATGTGCGACTTGTGGCCCACGCCTCCTATTTGTTCAGGGCGGGCGGGCTTAGCCTTTTGTAAATCTTCCGAGGGCATATGTTGTACTATTGTTGTTTTGATAAAGACCTTGAATATACTATAGTGTATGTAAGATGTGGTAGAACATGGGGATGTCTATCATGAAATACATCTTATAGTCACTGTATATTCTAAACTGTTCCTAGTCGATTGAGCCGTCCGATAATAAGGATAAGGATCGCTCGAGTTTGAGACTAGCATTTGCGATGCGGAGTACCACGTTTCATTGGTAGGGAACATGGAGATGTTCGAAGCATGCAAATGGATATTCATAGGATGAATAATCGAACTACCCTATCCGAACTTTCCAAGTGGTTATCACTTATCGAGTGGATTAAGTCCGCGGTTTTGGTTGTACACCATTAGTCCTTACTACTTGAAATATCATGGAGACTCTATATGCTAGTACTGTGCTTTGACTCGTTTACCGACTCTATGGGGGTCATCAGGTGTCGGGATTGGGTACAGTTACAACACATATAGGAGTCGATGCATTGTTGTCAAGGATTCACCACATACTTGCGAGTGTGGATATCCTATGCGATCTGAGGAGATATTAGTGTGACGAATCTCTGGCCAGAGTACTTGATGTGATTTAAGAAATGGTTTCTTAGTAGCACATGCGATGTCACTAATTTGATCTTCAAGAGGTATTGCATAGTTATCGAATCTTGAGCGACTCTCGATATACCAATGGTTGTTGATTCGATCGGGATATATGGATGAAGGGACCGTACTGTACGCTAACCAAAATCTACTGGTTCTTGTAGGCACTATCAGTGATACCTAGGGAATCATGGGGCGATGTTGCTAGGCGCTTTACCATGATTCGTTGGGCAAGTCGGAAATCGTTGTTCCGAGTCACAAGGAGTTGTGAGCCCACGGCTAGCTGTATCCCTGAACCATTGAGGGTCACACAGTGTAATGGAGTTTTAATCCCCGTTGAGATAGTTAAATTTAAAGAGTTAAATTTAATGAATAAAGAAGTTGGAATTCTTAAATAAGAGTAAGGGAGTAGGATTTCCTAAAATGACATAGGGATGGACATTTTTGGAAACCACTGAATTCGGATTCAGGAAAATTTATCTTGACTTTAAAATGTGCAGAAATGGTTTCTGTGCACATTGGTAAAATCGGTTTATCAATCGGAGTCACGATGAATTTTATATTAATTTCTGAACATGCGGGCTTTGCTTGTCGGGCCTCAACTTATGACTAATGGGCCCTAAGGTGTTAGTGGCCTGCATTATAAATAAGTTATTGCAGTACAGAAATTAAAAAACAACAGGTCATAATTTGAGACAGGTTTTTCGAAAACCCTAGCCTCCTCTCTCTCAAATTCGGCCGCCCCCTCCCTTCTTTGCGTGAGAAATTCCGGTCTGTGATTTTGAATTGCAGTCTGGAATAGCGAATCAAATTCGTTTATTCTCTTCGTAGAAAACTTCTGATAGATTTTCTAGTGCAATCTATCAGAGGGATTAAACCTCTATTCGTGGACCTGATTGAAGAAGTTCATCAGTTCCTGGGAGAGACAACAAGAGCAGAGAAATCTGTTGGAGTCCAATAATCTCGCTTCGAGATTGAAGGTAAAATTTAATAATTGTTATTTAATTTTACACACACTTATAATTTAATCGTTAAACGGTTGATACCCACACTATGAAATTGTTCCATACTAAAAATTTTAAACTTCCGCTGCACCGGGTATCAATCGTGATTGATCTGAACGCCAGTTTTCCAACAGTGGTATCAGAGCCAGGTTGCTCAGATCAAACGATTAAATTAATCGATTGTACAAAAATTTTTGAGTCTTGGTTTTTTAAAACAAAATAAATATTTTAAATAAAAAAAAAAAAAATTTCGGGCAAAACCCGGGCAGCGAGCCAGGGCAGCGCTCGGCGCTGCCCAGCACAGCGCAGCGCAGAGCGCTGCGCAGGGCAGCGCACGGCGCCGCCCAGGGCGGCGCCCGGCGCCGCCAGGGCAGCGATTGTCGCTGCCCTAAAGGGGCAGCCGGGCTGCCCCGGCCCGCGCCCACGGGTGCGGGCCGGCCCGGGAGTGTCCCGAGCGGCCCGCGGGAAAAATTATTTTTTTTATTTATTTAAATTAATTTTAATGTGTTAAAATTTTATTTTTGGTCCGGTCAAAAATTGTTTTTGATTGGTTCACGAGGCATCGGATCGAATTGTTCGAGTCCAAAAATTTTAAAATTGATTTTTGGAAAATTTTAATATTTTATCCTTAAATTGAATTTTGAAATCAATTATTTTTGGTACAATTGATGATAAGATTTGATCTTATGTATATATTAAGTAAAATATGATTTTATCTATAAAATTAGATTCTGTAGATAAAATATGATTTTATTTAATAAAAGGTAAAATATGATTTTATATGTAAAATATGATTTTATATATAAAATATGATTTTATCCTGTTTAAATTTAAATTGCCATATGCATGATATCCAATAAATTAATTTTGAATTAAATGTTATTGGATAAGGATGATCGATTGCCATGACCAATTTTGTAGGTGTATGTTAGGAATTTACATTTGTTTTTATTGTTGTTGGTTTTATTAATGGGCCTGGTTTATGGCCCAGTATGAATGTCATATGTAATAAAAGTGGGCTTGGTTTATGGCCCGTTCCTACCCCTAAAAATGTATCCCCTACTTGTCATTGTTATTTATTGTAAATACATTAGATTTAGTGGGAGATCAAGATTTGAAGATGGTGGGCCCAGCAGACAATAAAGACAGAAGAAATGTAAATTGGAAGCACATGTAATAGGATTGTATTGCATACTGCATATTACCTAGGATTGGACTAAGACTCGTGATTGGCAACCACGGGTCAATTAGAAATGGAATGGATCATCCTATATAATATATGATATTATGATTGTATGCATGTTTTAGACATAATTGCGTGAATCCGGCAAGCATGCAATAATTTGAAATTGATGAGACAAATTTTTTATAATTAAAAATCCCTCATTTTAAATATGATTTAAAATTGATATCAAGATAAATAAAAGAAATTTAAATTTGTTTAAATATTCCTACCTTCCATCAACGGTCAATGTATGAGATGCTACCCGCGGTTACGGTCCGGCTCATATTATTGGGGGGGCCCGTTCATCGGAAAGCTGTACATTGGATCGACAAATGTTGTAAGTTGGGTGGAACTCCCATGGGATCGGCTCATATTATTGGGGGATCCACATGGCGACCGTCCATCACAACTTAATATTGATGGGTCATCTTGACATGTCACTTTAAACGGCGTCATATTATTGGGCCCTTATTGGACATGAGGTAAACACATGGGGGTTGCTTTGGAAAAGAAGCAATTGGGCTCTACCTTTTGAGAATTATGGTTGGCTGATATTATTCGGGACCATAAGTTTGTCAATTGGACTCCATGTTCTCACTAAGGAAAAAGTTTCCCGTTTTCACTAGAGGGTAGTGAAATCGTTAAAATAGTGGGAGTGAGATTCATAAAATTAAATTCGCCTATTTTATGTCTTAGTAAATTGCTTAAACAATCATTGATATATGTCTGTTTTTCTTTTCAGTATTTCATACAATGAATTCGCGTAATCCATTATTCTCGATCCTCGAACAAAACAAGTTGACTGGCGCAAACTATACGGAATGGTTCCGAAAGTTGAAGATTGTCTTGACTTCGGAGAAGATGCTCTACGTGTTAGAGAAATCACCTCCGAAGGAAGCACCAGCTGACGTAAGTCCGGAGGAATTGGCCAAACTTGATGCATGGTGGGACCATGACATCAAGACCAAATGCTATATGCAAGCCTCGATGTCTGATGAACTCCAGAGGCGATTTGAGGACACCGTGAATGCTGCTGACATTCACGCTCAACTCAAGGAACTTTTTGGGGCTCAATCGAGGGCTGAAAGGTTCGCTACTGTTAAGGAGCTAATGACGTGTCGCATGCGTGAAGGGACTTCGGTCCGTGATCATGGGGTACGAATGATTTGGCTCATACAGAAGTTAGCAACTCTTGATTTGGTGTTGGAGCATGAACTCAACGTGGATTTACTGCTTCTGTCTCTTCCTTCTTCGTTTGACGGATTTGTGGTAAATTTTAATATGAACAAGATAGAAGCCACCCTTGAAGAGATGGTCAATATGCTTGTGACATATGAATCCACACTAAAGAAGGATAAACCAGCTTTCTTGGTGGGCTCCTCATCTTCTGCTAAGAAGGGGCCAAGTACGAAGGGTAAGAAACGTTCTGCCCCACCCAAGAAAGTCGAACCGAGAAGAAGCACAAGACAAAGGCTTCAAACAATGGAAAATCCAAGGATGTTTGCCATTACTGCAAGAAGCCCGGTCATTGGAAGCGCAACTGCAAGGAATATCTAGAGCAGTTGGGAACTGCAAAGGGTATGTTCTATATTGAAATAAACATTTCACTTAATACTACTTCTTGGGTATTGGATACCGGATGTGGATCTCACATTTGCAATGATTTGCAGGTGATGACAAGAAGTCGCAGGCTTAGAATGGGTGAGACCCAGCTGAGGCTCGGGAATGGTTCCAGAGTTGAAGCTACAGCCATTGGAGATGTTTGTTTAATTTTGCAGAACGGTTTTAAGTTATTTTTAAGAGATGTTTTATTTGTTCCGGATTTAATTAAAAACATTATTTCTGTTTCTATGCTAGATAGAGATGGTTATTCTTGCAATTTTGTGAATGGGATTTGCAATATTTACAAGAATGAATGTTTGATTGGAAATGGACAACTTGAAAACGATCTATACAACTTAAAACTAAAAGACGTTCCAATAAATTATGTTGATAAACCGGCGACAACAAACAAAAGGAAAATCGATAGTCAAAACCCGGCAAACCTTTGGCACGCTAGACTAGGTCATATTTCCTCAAGGAGGATGAACAAGCTAGTGGGAGAGGGCATGTTTGATATGTCTGATATTAACTCTCTACCTACTTGTGAATCCTGCCTAAAAGGGAAAATGACTAAATCTCCTTTTAAGGGGAAACCTGAGCGTAGTCAAAATTTGTTGGATTTGATCCATACAGATGTTTGTGGTCCATTTAGAGTTGGGACTCAACATGGCCACACCTACTTCATTACCTTTCCTGATGATTATTCAAGGTATGGGTATTTATATTTAATGAAATATAAGTCTGAAGCATTTGAAAAGTTCAAAGAATTCAAGGCTGAAGTAGAAAACAAGCTAGGTAAAAGTATTAAAGCACTTCGATCGGATCGAGGTGGAGAATACTTGAGTACCGAGTTTTTGGACTATCTGAAAGAGAATGAGATTCTCTCTCAGTGGACTCCTCCTATGACACCACAGCTGAATGGTGTATCGGAGCGTCGTAATCGAACTTTGTTGGACATGGTTCGATCCATGATGAGCTTCACTGAGCTTCCACCTTCGTTTTGGGGCTATGCGCTTGAAACGGCGGTATTGTTGTTGAACAACGTCCACACTAAAGCAGTGGACAAAACACCATACGAGTTATGGAATGGCAAAGCTCCTAAGTATTCGTACTTGAGGATTTGGGGATGTCCTGCTTACGTGAAGCGGACAGTGGGAGATAAGTTGGATAGTCGATCCAGCTTATGTTATTTTGTAGGGTATCCGAAGAATTCAATCGGATATTATTTCTATTATCCTGCTGAAACAAAGGTGTTTGTTTCTAGGAATGCCACCTTCTTGGAGAAGGAGTTCTTATTGGATAAGAAAGGCGAGATGATGGAACTCGAAGAAGTTCGAGAAGAACCCAAAATACAAAATAACGATCCTACGCCTCAGGAACCATTACTGGACACGCCTGAACCTAGAAGATCCGAGAGGACTTCTAGACCTCCTGTTAGATATGGTCTTCTTCTTGAAGGGGATCAAGATGAACCCGACATTGGATGTGATCCAAGAAACTTCAAGGAAGCAATTTCTGATGCGGATTCAAATTTATGGCTTGAAGCTATGCAATCTGAATTGGATTCGATGCATACAAACCAAGTTTGGTCTTTAGTAGATCCTCCTGATGGAATTGTTCCAATAGGGTGTAAATGGATCTACAAGAGAAAGCTTGGGCCTGATGGTAAGGTATTGACCTACAAGGCACGATTGGTGGCAAAAGGTTATACTCAAAGGCAAGGAGTTGACTATGATGAAACCTTTTCACCAGTTGCAATGTTCAAGTCCATAAGAATCCTTATTGCCATAGCTGCATGGTATGACTATGAGATATGGCAAATGGATGTGAAGACTGCCTTTCTTAATGGAGACATTAAGGAAGAAATCTATATGAAGCAGCCTGAGGGGTTCACATCCATGGGAAGCGAGCATAAGGTATGCAAGCTTCAGAGATCAATTTATGGTCTAAAACAAGCATCAAGAAGTTGGAACCAGAAATTTGATGAAACAATAAAAGATTTTGGTTTCATCAAGAACCCGGAGGAACCGTGCGTGTACAAGAAAGTAGTTAAGGATGCTGTGACATTCTTAGTACTTTATGTTGATGACATCCTACTCATTGGGAATGATGTAGGGATGTTGCAGTCAACAAAGATATGGTTATCAGGTAGATTCTCGATGAAGGATTTGGGTGAGGCATCCTACATTCTTGGGATACAGATCTATAGAGATAGATCTAAGAGAATGATAGGACTCACTCAATCAACCTACATCGACACCATATTGAAACGGTTTTCAATGGATGGGTCCAAGAGAGGACATCTACCCATGTGTCATGGAGTTTCTTTATCCAAGTCTATGTGTCCCAAGACTGATGCAGAGATAGAGAATATGACACATGTACCATATGCGTCAGCTATAGGTAGTATCATGTATGGGATGATATCTACCAGACCGGATGTAGCATTTGCTCTGAGTGTCACGAGCAGATATCAGGCTAATCCTGGTCAAATGCATTGGAAAGCCGTGAAGGACATTCTTAAGTACTTACGAAGGACTAAGAATATGTTCATGGTATATGGAGGACGAGATCTGAAATTGGAAGGCTATACCGACTCTAGCTTCCAAAGTGACGTGGATGACTCGAAGTCAACCTCTGGATTTGTGTTCATGCTCAATGGCGGTGCTGTCTCTTGGAAGAGTTCCAAGCAGGACACCACAGCGGATTCCACCACTGAGGCTGAATACATTGCAGCATCAGCTGCTGCTAAAGAGGCCGTTTGGATGAGGAAGTTCGTCCAAGAGTTGGGCGTCATTCCTGAATTTGTTGGTCCAGTCCCGGTGTACTGTGACAACACGGGTGCCGTTGCTCAAGCAAAGGAACCAAGGTCTCATCAAAGATCCAAACACGTACTGAGGAAATACCACATCATCCGGGAGATTGTGGAAAGAGGAGACATCACTGTCGAACGAGTGGCCTCTGCAGACAATATCGCTGATCCGCTTACTAAGCCCTTGCCAGGACCATTGTTTGACAAACATCGCGAAGCAATGGGTCTACGTAGTATGACTAGTTGGCTATAGGGCAAGTGGGAGATTGAAAGAGTGGGTGCCCAGTGAGCCAACTTGTGGCTATGGGCTTTGATGACTCTTTGTACAAACGATCTTTTGTTTAATGTAATTTACACTTTTATTAATGGCAATGACTTTATCTTTCTTCATATTGTTATATTATGATATACTATTATTGTTTTGATAAAGACCTTGAATATACTATAGTGTATGTAAGATGTGGTAGAACATGGGGATGTCTATCATGAAATACATCTTATAGTCACTGTATATTCTAAACTGTTCCTAGTTGATTGAGCCGTCCGATAATAAGGATAAGGATCGCTCGAGTTTGAGACTAGCATTTGCGATGCGGAGTACCACGTTTCATTGGTAGGGAACATGGAGATGTTCGAAGCATGCAAATGGATATTCATAGGATGAATAATCGAACTACCCTATCCGGACTTTCCAAGTGGTTATCACTTATCGAGTGGATTAAGTCCGCGGTTTTGGTTGTACACCATTAGTCCTTACTACTTGAAACATCATGGAGACTCTATATGCTAGTACTGTGCTTTGACTCGTTTACCGACTCTATGGGGGTCATCAGGTGTCGGGATTGGGTACAGTTACAACACATATAGGAGTCGATGCATTGTTGTCAAGGATTCACCACATACTTGCGAGTGTGGATATCCTATGCGATCTGAGGAGATATTAGTGTGACGAATCTCTGGCCAGAGTACTTGATGTGATTTAAGAAATGGTTTCTTAGTAGCACATGCGATGTCACTAATTTGATCTTCAAGAGGTATTGCATAGTTATCGAATCTTGAGCGACTCTCGATATACCAATGGTTGTTGATTCGATCGGGATATATGGATGAAGGGACCGTACTGTACGCTAACCAAAATCTACTGGTTCTTGTAGGCACTATCAGTGATACCTAGGGAATCATGGGGCGATGTTGCTAGGCGCTTTACCATGATTCGTTGGGCAAGTCGGAAATCGTTGTTCCGAGTCACAAGGAGTTGTGAGCCCACGGCTAGCTGTATCCCTGAACCATTGAGGGTCACACAGTGTAATGGAGTTTTAATCCCCGTTGAGATAGTTAAATTTAAAGAGTTAAATTTAATGAATAAAGAAGTTGGAATTCTTAAATAAGAGTAAGGGAGTAGGATTTCCTAAAATGACATAGGGATGGACATTTTTGGAAACCACTGAATTCGGATTCAGGAAAATTTATCTTGACTTTAAAATGTGCAGAAATGGTTTCTGTGCACATTGGTAAAATCGGTTTATCAATCGGAGTCACGATGAATTTTATATTAATTTCTGAACATGCGGGCTTTGCTTGTCGGGCCTCAACTTATGACTAATGGGCCCTAAGGTGTTAGTGGCCTGCATTATAAATAAGTTATTGCAGTACAGAAATTAAAAAACAACAGGTCATAATTTGAGACAGGTTTTTCGAAAACCCTAGCCTCCTCTCTCTCAAATTCGGCCGCCCCCTCCCTTCTCTGCGTGAGAAATTCCGGTCGGTGATTTTGAATTGCAGTCTGGAATAGCGAATCAAATTCGTTTATTCTCTTCGTAGAAAACTTCTGATAGATTTTCTAGTGCAATCTATCAGAGGGATTAAAGCTCTATTCGTGGACCTGATTGAAGAAGTTCATCAGTTCCTGGGAGAGACAACAAGAGCAGAGAAATCTGTTGGAGTCCAATAATCTCGCTTCGAGATTGAAGGTAAAATTTAATAATTGTTATTTAATTTTACACACACTTATAATTTAATCGTTAAACGGTTGATACCCACACTATGGAATTGTTCCATACTAAAAATTTTAAACTTCCGCTGCACCGGGTATCAATCGTGATTGATCTGAACGCCAGTTTTCCAACACTAACACGGGGCTCAACAAACTCCAACGAATCTGTACTAAGACAAGAGTTGATCAACAACTATGATCACTCACAAGCCAAAGCTTCAAACAATACAAAAAATGGTTTGAAATCTCCAAAACTCAAACCAACTGCATAACGACTATAACTGAACAAACCGACAACGCAAACAACAGTTCAATAGCGATAACAACTCATAATAATTCTAATACAACCTTAACAAGGCAATCCCAACAAATCTCAAAATCATTATTTTCGAAAATGGCTTCCAAAAATCACAATAAATCCGAACGTCGCTCTAATTCAAAATCGACATATAATAAACGATCAGAACTCTGCCAAGAACGACATACTAGAATCTAGATCGATTCTAACAACCTCTGAAAAAACAAAACATATCCGATCGGAGAAATACTTACGGTATAACGGAGCTCTCACTGCAGTGATCACTAATCTGCCTTCAGAAATAATTTCCAACGGCTGGATCGAGCTCGGACTGAAATCTAGAAGCTTGGAAAAGGCTTTGGGGTGCCTTTAATGGTGGTACACGGTTGGGAGAGATGAAGGGAGGTGAAGAAGACTACTCCCAAGCCAATCAAGTTGTAGATAATATATTAAAATCAATAATTGCGTTTTAGTCCCTGAAATTTCCAAAATTTGCAAAAGGGACCATGATCAAAATCAAATCGGCTCGAGAACTCTGTAATCTCCGATTAACTCAAATAAACTCATTTAAGATAAAAACGGGGCGTTATAATATACATGTATTATGTTTGCATGTCTTGTGAGCCATTATTATGTGAATTGATATTATGCGGCATGCATGTACACGTTGAGCTTTATGTCTTGATTTGCATATCCTATAGTAGAGGTCGCTCAGCCCCGTATTTTAGTGGATGGATTTCAATGGATTTGGATCCGGTTATATCCACAAGTTTTATGGTATGGGATCCACCTTCTGATGCGATGGCCCAACGTTCTACATATCATGGCGCCTTGACTGAGCAGTATTCTGGATAGGTTTTCCAATACCCTTCATATTTCATGTGCATGCATGGTATTTTTATATCCATACTTCTTTACTGGGCGTTTTATGCTCACTTCCAAGTGTTTTGTGTTGGACAGTGATCTTGTTTCTGTTCAGGTTGTTAGATTGGACTTTAGTACTTTCCGTTCGATGGGATTGTATAATATTTTATTTAGCCTGGTTGTTCTGCCGATGGATGTTGTATTTAGGATTTAAGTTTTTGCTGGTTTTGTTAAATTTGATTTAAAGACTTAATTGCATGCTTAATCTCTGATTACTTGGTGATTCCGGTTTGGGTCACTACACACCAAGTCAGTGTAATCATTTCTGTATAATCAAGATTATACCATAGACAATATGGTTATCTTGTACACTCATGGGATCGTGTATTTTCATGGATTGACTAATAGTATAGTCAGTGATTGAAACCTTAGATTTATTTCTAGATTATGGGAGAGATTTCAGTACTACAATGAGTTGAGTATAGTTACCACACAGAGATTGATGGTCAGTTAGAGCGCATTGTTCGTACTCTTAAAAGAATATGTTGCAAGCTTGTACTATGGATTTTGATCCAGCGTGGCAAGATTACTTGTTATATATCGAGTTCGTGTACAACAATAGTTATCATTGCAATATTGGCATGGTACCATTCGAGGCATTGTACGGACGAATATGTCATATACCACTGTTCTAGAAAGAAGTGGGGGAGCGAGCAGAGTATCCGGAGATATTTTGACAAACTCTGTATCTTGTAAAAGTCCAGATGTAATCGAATGAATACTATTACAAGTTCATACAAGTACTTAAGATTTATTTCAAGGACAAAAATATCTTAAGTGAGGTGATCGGCTATTTCGGTATGAAAAAATTCTACTGGCAAGGGAACCAGGTAAAATTATAATAAAGTGGACAAAAGTCTGGATGTCGAACCCACAGGGACTGTAAAAGTATGATTACCAAAATATATTTATTTCTACTTAATCTAGACTAATTAAAAATAATGATTTCAAATTTTAGACTAAAGATTAAAATTGTAATAAAAATCAATTTAATTAAAACGCAGCTGGAAAATTTTGGATTACTTAAAATTTTGGAAAATTTCGATCAAGGATCACATAGGTACCAGACAATTCATGCAACAAGCAGTCGATCTAAGATATCAGACTTAATCTTAATTCACGAAAATTTTTCTAATTTGTTCGAAGGACTATTTCTAGAACAATCAAACCTATTCAAATATTGATGAACTAATCTTTCGTAATTCTAATCAAATTTGAATGCATAAATCACTGTGAAAATTTAGTAAGCACCTAAACCGCATATTGAAACCGAATTCTATTTCTAGTCAGTTTTACACTATGTTGAAAATCAAAGTGATCGAATTCGATACCTCCTCTGTCGACTTGGAATCAATTAACGAGCAAGCAAACAACTGGCCAGGAAATTTGTAAGACAAAGATAAATTTGATAATCAATAAACTCAATCAAGTCTGAAAATCTCAAATAAACAAATCAAGTTTTTACATAAACTGTCTGGCCCAATCACGTGGCCTTGATCGAAAGAAAGAAACTACTCAACGTTCAACATAATTTAAGAACAAAAGTTTTTTACTCTAAACATCAATAATCAAATCCAAAAATAAAATAAAAGAAGAAGAAGAATCGAGTTGATGGTGATAGCCGCCTCTTGCCTTCAAATCTGATGTGTAACCCTTATTCTGCTGATAAGAATCATATTTATATGCCCAAGGGTCTTCAAAAGTTGGTATCCTTCCCGAGTAAGACTTTTCTTTTTTAAAAACTCTGCACGCGATTCTCGCTCGAGCGAACATAGGGTCTCTCTCGAGCGAGCAGTCCTCTGTCCGGGAGATAAATTTTCCAACCTTGCTCGCTCGAGCGAGCATAGCCTCTCGCTCGAGCGAGCCATCTTCTGTCTCGGAATCCTTTTTCCCCCGTTTAGCTCGCTCGAGCGGGCGTTGCCTCTCGCTCGAGCGAGCAACCTTCTGGAAAAAACTTGCAACCTTGGGCTCGCTCGAGCGGGCATTGCCTCTCGCTCGAGAGAGCAACATTCTGTCCAAAAATCTAAATAATGCCATGTTTTCCTTCAAAACAGACCAGGAAGAGTATTATGCAAATAAATGAATTAAAGATGCTAAAACTAACTAAAACAACCACAAAAACATATGAATGCATGCAAAACTAACAGTAAAAATATGCATATGAAACATAGCTAACAACTCCACCATACTTAAACCTTGCTCGCCCTCGAGCAAGACTAAACAAACACACAATCAAGAATCAAGAAATACTATGGAGCAATGGCCTCAGCAATAAATTATTTTTTTTTTTCAAAAAACAACTCAAATCCAATCCAATCACATCAAACCTACTAACACGTAAAAGTTTATAAATAAACTGGATCACCGCATAAATTATAATCTCTTCAACTCATGTTTCAAAGTACCTTCATCTAAATCCAATCCACACATTCCTATCTCATGAGGACTTTTACAGGTAACCAAGGAATCAAACAGCTGGCATCGCCACACTCACAATCAGGTTAAGAAAAAAAGAAATAGTGTGTGCGTGTATTGATTAAAAATTCATACTTATCAATAGTGTCTATCAACAGTCCATATGCTAAATTCTTACAACTCTTCTCCACTAGTATATTAGGCAACTGTGACTCGGTCAAGAGGACTTAATAAGCTTGTAACGTTAGGCCAGGCTTATGGCTACAAATGAAGGATAACAGTTCAAAGCAAGGAGTAAATTATGACTACACCATTATTATTCACCTCATTTTTCTTGTTTTATTCCAAATCACCTCACCATTGATTCACATATTTTCAAATTTTCTTTCTAACCCATTCTACCTTTTTTTTTTTTTCACACTATTCCACTCTTCAAATTTAGACGCAGGAGGGCATATCATTTACACATGCAATTTACTCCTTTTAAGATGGGAATTAGTGTTTAAGCTAGTAGTTGGTAGTGAATGTAGGTCCGTAAAAAGATGACGAATGGGGGTTTATCACACGTTTTCTCATGTGCCATTCGATTTCATTAAAGCTCAAATAAGGTACTAGGGATAGAATATATCAATTGGTAGCTTGAAAAGATCAAACGATTCACAGAAAAATTGCCTAAATCATCCCTAATCACAGTTTTGCCCGTATTGCGCCTCGAAGAATGTTCGAACTAGTTTTAGACGCGTTTCAATTCACCATCAACTCATACAAATTCAATCAGTGCAGAAACAACCAATCATCAACAGTGAACGATGAATATTAAAAAATTTAGAAAATGTACCTCACGTACTCATATAAGTGAAGGCTCAAGAGGGCACTAGAGATAATGAATTCAAAGAAAACTAGGCCCAAAAATCACAACGACTCCTCAATCATCTCTATGTTTGCATTTTTCAAACTCATATTCTAGTACAAATCACCGAGTAAATTAGAGATCATTCATCTAATTGGTTTCACCAGTTCGCAGTGGTCAGACAGGCAGATAGACATGGATTACAGTTTCAAAACAGAGCAAAAACAATCTCATCATTGGTCATGCTATCCAATTCATTCTTGACTCAACACACAAGTAACGAAATGATATGCTATGTAAACAAACTATATGAAACTGACGAAACAAAATGAATGCAAACAAAATGAACACGAAACATTATAACTAAACACCCCCCCATACTTATCTAAAGCATTGCCCTCAATGCTTCAGAAACGATGACAAACACACAACAAATGCAAAGGACAACACTGAAAACATAATGCACAAAACATAAAAAGGAACTCCCCTGGTCTACTGCGGTGCAAAAGCATCGGGATCCTCCTCATATTCTTGAGGAGGCTGTGGAACAGAAGCATCCTATGGTGCAGGCGGGTGCTGGAATGGTGGCTCCTGATATGATGGGTCTGGAGCAGTGTACTGAAATTGGAATGGAGGCGGGAATGGCACAGCATCAGGAATAGATGAGGTGTCGAGCCTCATTCGTGTGGTAAGGCCAGAGAGAAGAGCATCTATCCTTTGGAAATTCGCGGTCGCAGCTGCCATAAAATCATTCTGAACATGAGCAAAATCAGTGAGCTCATGAATGGCCTCAGGAAATGGCCTACGACGGGGATGTCGTGGAGGAGGTGCCAGAGCAGAACTAGAACTTGCGTGTCCTGCCCGAGGAAAGTCCTTCTTCCTCTTTGCTTTCTTTTTTGCAACAAGTGCAGCATCAATGGGCTGTCGTGGTTGTAGCCATTCCTCGTCAGCACGAACCTGGACCCCAGCTTGAATGCATAACTCTGAAATAATGCTAGGAAAGAAAAGGCACAGAGGAGATAGCGTATAGATGCAGCGACAAATCTCACTATGAATAAGCCTACCGACATTGATCGGGCAGTCCAAACTCAAAGCATATAACAGAATGGCAGTTGCCATGTTCACACTGCTCGTGTGAGATATAGGCATCAGACGTTTAGCAGCAAATGCGAACCAAGTGGATGAGTCCAATAACAGATATTTTTAAGGAAAATGTAAAAATGCAACCGGGTCATGCCAAGCCGCCCCTTCATAGCACAATTGCTCTAGAATTTCAGTATAGTCGGGGTCGACTTTCAAATTCTGATAAAAACTATCATCAACTGCAGGAGTTTGAAGTAAAGCATTCAAAGCATGTTCGTCAAAAGAAATTATTTTCCCTCTAACAAAGGCTTTACCATCCTCTCTTTTAGCAGCATTAGCATAAAACTCTCGAACTAAAGGCACAACCGCCGCCTTTGGTTGTTGGCAGAAAAATTCCCAATTCCTATTCATTATATCAATCGCAACACCACTATCCCTATGAGTTAATTCGACACCCCTCTCAGGAATAGGGGTGCGATTCAATTTAGCCCGGTCGTACCTTTCTTTTGCAGCGGCATTAACGAATTTTTTGGCGATGCCCGAGGAAGATGAAGATGCCGGAGCTCGCTGAGATGTAGAGGCGCCATCCAATCGTGCTCTTTTAGGACCCATTGAATTGAAAGTAATCTGAGAAAATTCCGGCGAGAGATTGCGGACTGTATAGAAGCTTGGATTATACCTAGAGTGGAGGAGAGACGGCGGAGTAATAGATGGGTGGTGGCCAAGTAGACTCCAGGTGTGGAGGAGTGAACGGAGTGTAGGGGTTCGGCCTGGAGGGAGCCGGATGGAGGTGAGGGGAACGGATTGAGTATAACTGGAGTGGAGGAGCGAACGGAAGCGGCGAATTTAACCTGCAAATTGGTGAGATCGAATTAGATGCGATTTGGGGATTTAGGGTTCTAAGAATTTGAGAGAAGAAACAATGAGGGGAGAAGAAAGGGGGTCCCGACTATATTCTGTAAACGCGTCGCTCGCTCGAGCGAGCTAGGAGGCTTGCTCGAGCGAGCCCAAAATGATGTCGGGGTCAGAACGCTTCTCGCTCGAGCAAGCCAAAAAAAAAAAAAAAATGGGCTTCAACCAGATAAGCTCTTGCTCGAGCGAGATGGGGCTCTCGCTCGAGCGAGAAAAAGAAAAACTATTTTTTTCTTTTTTCAAAAATTTTCGAAAAGAAACACAAAAACTTCAATAATTAACTAAAAAGCAATAAATAAAACCAAGAAAAATAAGGAAAAAGAACACTGGGTTGCCTTCCAGACAGCGCTAAATTTATAGTCTTTAGCTCGACTGTACCTCCCTTTTTAATTTATCGGGTCTTGCAAGTCGATGGTGGTCTGTGTCGGATCCACTATACCACTTCAATAAATTTTTATCCTATGCCCGTTAACTTTGAAAGCTCCTGTTGCAGGACTATGAATTTCGATAGTACCATACGGCATCACTTGCTTGATAGTAAACGGTCCTGACCATCTCGACCGTAGCTTCCCTGGCATGAGTTTCAAACGTGAGTTATATAATAAAACAGTTTGGCCTACCTCGAATTCACGTGAGAAAATGCGCTTATCATGCCATTTCTTGGTTTTTTCTTTTTAAATTCTGGCATTCTCATAGGCATCCAACCTAAGCTCGTCAAGTTCATTCAATTGTAGCAAACGTTCTTCACCTGTAGCCTGCACATCAAAATTCAGAAATTTAGTAGCCCATAGTGCTTTATGCTCAAGTTCAACAGTAAGATGACATGCTTTTCCATATAACAACCTAAAGGGAGAAGTTCCTATAGGTGTTTTAAAAGCAGTTCGATAGGCCCATAATGCATCATCTAATTTATTCGACCACTCTTTCCTGTTGGAATTCACAGTCTTTTCCAAAATTCTTTTCAACTCCCTATTAGAAATCTCAACTTGCCCACTAGTCTGGGGATGATAAGGTGTTGCCACCTTGTGAGTGACCCCATACTTTGTCAAAAGCTTATCAAATTGCTGGTTACAAAAATGGGTTCCTCCATCACTAATTATAGCTCTAGGGATTCCATATTTGAAAATATGAATTTTTTCAAACATTTTATAACCACCCTAGAGTCATTCGTCCTACAAGCCAGTGCTTCAACCCATTTAGACACATAATCGACCGCAACCAAAATATACTTGTTCCCTTCAGACACAGGAAACGGTCCCATGAAATCTATACCCCATACATCAAAAACTTCACAAACAAGAATATTATTAAGGGGCATTTCGTGTCTCCTAGAAATATTACCCACTTTCTGACAAGCATCACAAGCAAGCACATAGGTATATGCATCCTTAAATAATGAAGGCCGATAAAATCCCGACTGAAGTACTTTAGCGGCGGTACGACCCGCGCCGAAGTGACCTCCAGTCGAACCTGTGTGACAGTGTGAGAGTATAGGGCTTACCTCCTCCGCTGGAATACACCTACGAATTATGCCATCTGCACATATCTTAAACAGAAAAGGGTCTTCCCACAAAAAATATTTCAACTCAGCGAAATTTTTTTTTTTTCTGTTGATAAGTTAAATGTGAGGGAAGAAACTTACTTGAGAGGTAATTTACTATGTCTGCATACCAAGGTAGTTTCGTTACCTCAAACAACTGCTCATCTGGAAAATCTTCATGAATTATTTGCGTTTCAGCTCCTTGATTTTCCAAGCGTGAAAGGTGGTCTGCAACTTGATTCTCCGCGCCCTTCCTGTCAACAATTTTCAAATCAAATTCTTGCAACAATAAAACCCAACGAATTAACCTGGGTTTAGCATCCTTTTTGCTCATCAAATACTTCAATGCCGAGTGATCCGTGTGAACTATGACTTTGCTTCCCACTAAATAAGATCTCAATTTATCCAAGGCGAACACGACTGCGAGAAGCTCTTTTTCAGTAGTTGCATAATTCAGTTGGGCGGCTGACAGGGTGATATTGGCGTAGTAAATCACATGAAGTATTTTGTCCCTCTTTTGTCCAAGCACGGCTCCCAATGCAGTGTCACTGGCATCACACATCAACTCAAACGGCAAATTCCAGTCAGGTGCTACTATCACTGGTGCAGTTGTTAATTTCTGCTTTAAAATCTGGAAAGCCTGCAAGCACTCAGCAGAAAAATTAAACGGCACCTCTTTGATCAACAGATTAGTAAGGGGTTTAGCAGTAGAAGAAAAATCCTTAATAAATCTCCTATAGAAACCCGCATGCCCAAGAAAGCTTCGAATTCCTTTCAAATTCGCGGGTGGTGGCAGTTTTTCAATTACTTCAAGTTTTGCTCTGTCCACCTCCACACCTACCTCAGACACTTTATGTCCTAAAAAAATGCCCTCTTTCACCATGAAGTGGCATTTTTCCCAATTTAATACTAGATTTCTCTCCTCACATCTCTATAACACTTTTTTCAGATTAAGCAAACATGCATCAAATGACGATCCAATCATAGAGAAATCATCCATAAACTTTTCAACCATATCATGAAAAATAGCCATCATACATCGCTGAAAAGTGGCAGGGGCATTACACAACCCAAAAGGCATCCGTTTATATGCAAAAGTACCATAAGGACAAGTAAAAGTGGTTTTGTGTTGGTCCTCAGGTGCTATAGGAATTTGCATATATCCGGAATAACCGTCCAAAAAACAATAAAATGCATGCCCTACAAGTCTCTCAACCATCTGATCAATAAAGGGAAGGGGGAAGTGATCCTTACGGGTGACATCATTCAATTTCCTATAATCAATACAAACCCGCCACCCCGTAATAGTTCTAGTAGGAATTAATTCATTGTTGGCATTTTCAATTACAGTCATCCCTCCCTTTTTAGGCACTACTTGAATTGGACTCACCCATTCACTATCAAATATAGGGTAGATAATACCTGCATCAAGGAGCTTGATTACCTCCTCTTTCACTACCTCTTGCATTGCTGGGTTGAGTCGCCTCTGTGGTTGAGTCGATGTCTTGTGTTCTGCCTCCATCAAGATTTTGTGCATGCACATGGTTGGACTAATCCCCTTGATATCGGCCAAGCTCCATCCTATGGCTCTTATGTTCTCTCGAATCACACGCAACAGCTTTTCCTCCTCGCAACCTGTCAAAGAAGATGAAAAAATTACTGGCAGTTTATCGTTCTTTAATAAATAAAAATATTTTAAGTGAGAAGGCAGTGGTTTAAGTTCAAGAGTAGGGGGCTCCTCGGTGGATGGCTTCAGCGGTTTTGGAGTATGGTTGAGCTCCCCCATCTTGGTATTGATGAGTCTGTGGAAGGGTAGACTCCAATCCAAATATCGTGCTACTTCATGAACTTCCTCACTAGCATGCTCTTCATCAGGTGTACCTGTCAGACATATTTCTAGTGGATCCACCGACAACTGTTCCTGCAGAGAACACTCAACCAAATCATCAGTAACATCAATTCTGAAACAATCAGAATTGTCTGCAGGATATCGAATGCCATGAAAAACATTAAAAATTACTTTCTCATCATTCATACGCAATATCAACTCTCCCTTATGCACATCAATCAATGTCTTTCCAGTGGCTAAAAATGGTCTACCCAAAATAAGAGGTATCTCACGATCCTCTTCCATATCAAGCACAATAAAATCCACTGGAAATATAAACTTATCAACCTTTACTAACACATCCTCTACAATCCCCCTTGGATATTTTATAGATCTATCAGCTAATTGTAGGGATATAGTAGTTGGCTTAACTTCACCAATTCCTAGCTTTTCAAATCATGAATAAGGCATAAGATTAATACTTGCACCTAGATCACATAAAGCCTTATTAAAAAATGATTTTCCAATAGTGCATGGAATTGAAAAGCTACCGGGATCCTTAAGTTTCGGAGGGAGTTTATTTTGTAAAATAGCAGAACACTCCTCTGACAACTTCACAGTTTCAAAATCCACGAGTTTTCTTTTGTTAGTTAAAATTTCTTTTAAAAATTTTGCATAACTGGGCATTTGAGCTAAAGCGTCTGCAAAGGGAATATTAATATGAAGCTTTTTGAAAATCTCTAAGAATTTTGCAAATTGATTATCCAATTGCAGTTGCTTTGCTCTTTGGGGGAAAGGAAGTTCACTCAAGTCAATATTTTCATTAATAGCTGGGTGAGAGGGCTTACCTTTCTTGCCCATAGGCGTCGAGTCTGACGGATTTGATGCTTCCTCCAGCTCTTTTTCCTTGATTAGCTCACTTGCTTCTTCATCCTCAGTATTCTTCTCTACAATTTCTGCTTGCGATCTAGTCACCGTCAGAATAGCATTGACATCCTTGGGATTCCGCTCAGTATTGCTAGGCAACGATCCTGCTGGCCGAGTAGACAACTGTGTTGCTATCTGGCTCATCTGTGTCTCTTACTTCTGCAACATTGCCTCCTGATTCTGTAGACGGGTCTCAGTACCAGCTACATATTTCATCATAATTTCTTCAAAGGAAGGCTTCTTCTTGACTGGCTTTGATGTATTAGCTGTAGGATCTGTAGCTTTCCAAGAGAAGTTTGGATGGTTCTTCCATCCAGGATTGTAAGTGTTGCTATATGGATTGTACTGCTGTCTCCCTTGATTCCCCATAAAGTTCGCAGCATCAACTTCAAATACTTGCTGTTCATCGGGCTGTTGAACTTGCACTTGGTTGGATGAAGATGTCTGCATAGCTGTCATCTGATGAGTAAGAGCATCAATCTTGGCATTCAGTGATGTTAGTGCGTAGACTTCTAGAACTCCATCTTTTCTCTCCTTTTTAGCATCTGGCCATCCAATGTTGCTTTCAGCCATATTTCCAATGATTTCCCATGCCTCTGCTGGTGTCTTCCTGAATAGGCTTCCGTTAGCAGCGGCATCCAACATGGATCGGACAGATTGATCAGCCCCATTGTAGAAAGTCTGAGTCTGCTGGCTCTGAGTAAGATTATGTTGAGGACACATCCTCAACATCTTTTTGAATCGGGTCCAAGCAGCATGTAAAGATTCAGCTTCCTTCTGCCTGAATGAGATGATATCGGAGAACAGTTTAGCCATCTTTGTAGGGGGAAAATACTTATTCAAAAAGGTCTGAACAAGTTGGTTCCAGGTAGAGATAGAACCAGCAGGCAGATCATCTAGCCATTCAGCAGCTTCTCCTTGTAGAGAGAATGGGAATAACCACAGTCGCACTGCATCAGATGTTACCCCATTCACCTTGAACGTGTCGCAGATCGACAGAAAACGCTCCAGATGAGCGTAGGGGTCTTCCAACGATGTACCCCCAAATCTATCTTGTAGTTGAATTAGCTGAATAGTAGAGGGTTTCAGCTCAAAAGTGTTCGCCTCAACAGTGGGGCGAACTATGCTAGATCCATATCCTTCAGTTGGCGGACGGATGATATCCCAAACAGTGCGGTTGTCTGTCATCTCTACTTCAGATTCAGATTCTGACTCTAGTTCAAGATTGATAGCTTTCTTAGCTTTTCGAATTCTGCTAAGCGTGCGTTCGATCTCCAAATCAAGTGGTAATAATTTCCTTGATCGAATGCTATGCATGCACAACAGAAGGTACCTGAAAGCCACCAAGAAATTCTAGTCAGAAATTTAGAAAATAAATAAGGTCTAAACTCAAGCGAAATAAAAATTCTGATATAAAAAACAGTCCCCGGCAACGGCGCCAAAAACTTGACCGGCTATTTCGGTATGAATAAATTCTACTGGCAAGTGAACCAGGTCAAATTATAATAAAGTGGACAAAATTCCGGATGTCGAACCCACAGGGACTGTAAAAGTATGATTACCAAAATATATTTATTTCTACTTAATCTAGACTAATTAAAAATAATGATTTCAGATTTTAGACTAAAGATTAAAATTGCAATAAAAATCAATTTAATTAAAACGCAGCTGGAAAACATTGGATTACTTAAAATTTTGGAAAAGTTCGATCAAGGATCACGTAGGTACCAGACAATTCATGCAACAAGCAGTCGATCTAAGATATCAAACTTAATCTTAATTCACGGGAATTTTCCTAATTTGTTCGAAGGACTATTTCTAGAACAATCAAACCTATTCAAATATTGATGAACTAATCTTTCGTAATTTTAATCAAATTTGAATGCATAAATCACTGTGAAAATTCAGTAAGCACCTAAACCGCATATTGAAACCGAATTATATTTCTAGTCAGTTTTACACTATGTTGAAAATTAAAGTGATCGAATTCGATACCTCCTCTGTTGACTTGGAATCAATTAACGAGCAAACAAACAACTGGCCAGGAAATTTGTAAGACAAAGATAAATTTGATAATCAATAAACTCAATCAAGTCTGAAAATCTCAAATAAACAAATCAAGTTTTTACATAAACTGTCTGGCCCAATCATGTGGCCTTGATCGAAAGAAAGAAACTACTTAACGTTCAACATAATTTAAGAACAAAAGTTTTTTACTCAAAACATCAATAATCAAATCCAAAAATAAAATAAAAGAAGAAGAAGAATCGAGTTGATGGTGATAGCCGCCTCTTACCTTTCAAATCTGATGTGTAACCCTTATTCTGCTGATAAGAATCATATTTATATGCCCAAGGGTCTTCAAAAGTTGGTATCCTTCCCGAGTAAGACTTTCCTGAAAGAGTGGGTGCCCGGTGAGCCAACTTGTGGCTAAGGGCTTTGATGACTCTTTGTATAAACAATCTTTTGTTTAATATAATTTACACTTTTATAATGGCGTTTACTTTATCTTTTATCATATTATTATGTTGTGACATACTATAAGATGTTTAGATGAAGACCTTGAATATACTATAGTGTATGTAAGACGTGGTGGCACATGGGGATGGCTATCATGAAACACATCTTATAGTCACTGTATATTCTAAACAGTTCCTAGTCGATTGAGCCGTCCGTTAATAAGGATAAGGATCGCTCGAGATTGAGACTAGCATTTGCGATGCCGAGTACCACGTTTCATTGATATGGAACATAGAGATGTTCAAAGCATGCAAATGGATATTCATACGATGAATTATCGAACTACCCTATCCGGACTTTCCAAGTGGTTATCACTTATCGAGTGGATAAAGTCCGTGGTTTTGGTTGTACACCATTAGTCCTTACTACTTGAAACATCATTGAGACTCTATATGCTAGTATTGTACTTTGACTCGTTTACCGACTCTATTGGGGTCATCAGGTGTCGGGATTGGGTACAGTTACAACACATATAGGAGTCGATGCTTAGTTGTCAAGGATTCACCACATACTTGCTAGTGTGGATATCCTATGCAATCTGAGTAGATATTAGTGTGACGAATCTCTGGCCAGAGTACATGATGTGTTTTAAGAAATGGTTTCTTAGTAGCACATGCGATGTCACTATTTGATCTTCAAGATGCATTGCATAGTTATCGAATCTCGAACGACTCTCGATTTACCAATGGTTGTTGATTCGATCGGGATATATGGATGAAGGGACCGTACTGTACGCTAACCAAAATCTATTGGTTCTTGCAGGCACTATCAGTGATACCTAGGGAATCATGGGGCGATGTTGCTAGGCGCTCTTACCATGATTCGATGGGCAAGTCGGAAATTGTTGTTCCGAAACAAGGAGTTGTGAGCCCACGGCTAGCTGTATCCCCGAACCATTGAGGGTCACACAGAGTAATGTATTTTTAATCCCCGTTGAGATAGTTAAATTTAAAGAGTTAAATTTAATGAACAAAGAAATGGGACTTCTTATTTAAGAATAGAGGAGTAAGATTTCCTAAAATGACATAGGGATGGAAATTTTTGGAAATCACTGAATTCGGATTCAGAAAATTTATATTGACTCTAAAAGATGCAGAAATGGTTTCTGTGAACATTGGTGAAATTGGTTTATCAATTTGAGTCACGATGAATTTTATATTAATTTCTGAACATGCGGGCTTTGCTTGTCAGGCTTGAACTTATGACTAATGGGCCGTAAACTGTTAGCAGCCCACATTATAAATAAGTTATTGCAGTACATAAATTACACAACAGAGGTCACAAAATATTTTCGAAAACCCTAGCTGTGTTTTCTCTAAGTGGCCGCCCCCTTCCCTCTCTGCTCGGGAAAATCCAGCCTGTGAATTTTGAATTTGCAGTCTGGTTTAACGGATCAAATTCGTTAATTCTCTTCGTAGAAACTTCTGATAGATTTTCTAGTGCAATCTATCAGAGGGATTAAATTTCCGTTCGTGGACCTGATTGAAGAATTGTTCGTCCATCAGTTCCTGGGATATACAACAAGAGCAGAGTAATCTGTTGGTGTCCATAATCTCGATTCGAGATTGGAGGTAAAAATTTAATTGCAATTTAATTTTTACACGCACAATTTAATCGTAAAGTTTTGATACCCATTATGGAATCGTTCCATATAAAATTTTAAACTTCCGCTGCACCGGGTATCGATTCTGATTGATTTGAACACGGTTCTCCAACAGTGGTAACAGAGCCAGGTTGCTCAGATCAAACGATTAAATTAATCGATTGTACAAAAATTTTTTAAGCCTCGGTTTTTGAAACAAAATAATTTTTTTAGAAAAATAAAAATTTTTTTTTTCGGGCAAAACACGGGCAGCGATTGGATCGCTGCCCGGGGGGCAGCGACGGGCAGCCCGGCCCGAGCCCCTTTGGGGCGCGGGCAGCCCGGGAGCGTCCCGGGCGACCCGGGAAAATTAATTTTTATATTTTAAATTAAAATTTTAATATGTTAAAATTCTATTTTTGGTCCGATCGAAAATTGTTTTTTATTGGTCCACGAGGCGTCGGATCGAATTGTTCGAGTTCGAAAATTTTAAAATTGATTTTTGGATAAATTTGAATTTTTGGAAAATTTATAGATTTTATCCGTTAAATCAGATTTTATGAAATTAATTATTTTTGGTACAATTGATGATAAGATATGATCTTATGGAAATATTGAGTAAAATATGATTTTATATATAAAATTGGATTTTATATGTAAAATATGATTTTATTTGATAAAAAGATAAAATATGATTTTGTATGTAAAATAGGATTTTATACATGAAATATGATTTTATCCTTTTTAAATTTAATTGCCATTGCATGTTATCCAATAAATTAATTTTGAATTTAATATTATTGGATAAGGATGATCGATTGCCATGACCAATTTTGTAGGTGTATGTTAGGAATTTACATTTGTTTTTATTGATGTTGGATTTATTAATGGGCCTGGTTTATGGCCCAATATGAATTGTCATATGTAATAAAAGTGGGCCTGGTTTATGGCCCGTTCCCACCCCTTAAAATGTATCCCCTACTTGTCATGGTTATTTATTGTAAATACATTAGACTTAGTGGGAGATGAAGATTTGAAGACGGAGGTGGGCCCAGCAGACAATAAAGACTGAAGAAATGTAAATTGGAAGCTCAATGTAATAGGATTGCATTGCATACCTGTATATTACCTAGGATTGGACTTAGACTCGTGATTGGCAACCACGGGTCGATTAGAAATGGAATCGATCATCCTATATAATATATGATATTATCGTTGTATGCATGTTTTAGACTAAATTGTATGAATCCCGCAAGCATACAAATTTTAAATGATGAGACAAATTTTCAAAATTAAAATCCCTCATTTTAAATATGATTTAAATTGATATCAAGATAAATAAAGGAAATTTAAATATTGTTTAAATGTTCCTACCTTCCATCAACGATCAATGTATGAGATGCTACCCGCGGATACGGTCCGGCTCATATTATTGGGGGGGCCCGTTCGTCGGAAAGCTGTACATTGGATCGACACATGTTGTAAGTTGGGTGAAACTCTCATGGGATCGGCTCATATTATTGGGGGATCCACATGGCGACCGTCCATCACAACTTAATATTGATGGGTCATCTTGACATGTCACAATAAACGGCGTCATATTATTGGGCCCTTATTGGACATCAGGTAAAAACGTGGAGGTTGATTTGGAAGCAATTGGGCTCTACCTTTTGAAAATTATGGTTGGCTGATATTATTCGGGACCATAGTTTGTCAATTGGAATCCATGTTCCCACTAAGGAATATAGTTTCCCGTTTTCACTAGAGGGTAGTGAAATCGTTAAAATAGTGGGAGTGAGATTCATAAAATAAATTTCGTCTATTTTATGTCTTAGTAAATTAATTAAACAATCACTGATAATTGTCTGTTTCTTTTCAGTATTTCATTAAGATGAATTCGCGCAATCCACTATTCTCTATCCTCGAACAAAATAAACTAACTGGCGCAAACTATACGGAATGTTTCCGTAAGTTGAAGATTGTCTTGACCTCGGAGAAGATGCTCTACGTGTTAGAAAAATCTCCTCCGAAGGAAGCACCAGCTGATATAAGTCCGGAAGAGTTGTCCAAACTTGATACATGGTGGGACCATGATATCAAGGCCAAATGCTATATGCAAGCCTCGATGTCTGATGAACTCCAGAGGCGATTTGAGGATATCGTGAATGCTGCTGACATTCACGTACAACTCAAGGAACTTTTTGGGGCTCAATCGAGAGCTGAAAGGTTCGCTACTGTAAAAGAGTTAATGACGTGTCGCATGCGTGAAGGGACTTCGGTCCGTGATCATGGGGTACGAGTGATTTGGCTCATATAGAAGTTGGTAACGCTTGATTTGGGGTTGGAGCATGAACTCAACGTGGACTTATTACTTCTATCTCTTCCTTCTTCGTTTGACGGATTTGTGGTGAATTTCAATATGAACAAGATAGAGGCCTCCCTTGAAGAGATGGTCAATATGCTTGTAACATATGAATCCACTTTAAAGAAGGGTAAACCGGCTTTCTTGGTGGGCTCCTCTTCTTCTGCTAAGAAGGGGCCAAGTACAAAGGGTAAGAAACGTTCTGCCCCACCCAAGAAAACCGGACCCGAGAAGAAGTACAAGACAAAGGCTTCAAACATGGAAAAGTCCAAGGATGTTTGCCATCACTGCAAGAAACCCGGTCATTGGAAACGTAACTGCAAGGAATATCTAGAGCAGTTGCGAACTGCGAAGGGTATGTTCTATATTGAAATAAATGTTTCACTTAATACTACTTCTTGGGTATTGGATACCGGATGTGGATCTCACATTTGCAATGATTTGCAGGTGATGACAAGAAGTCGCAAGCTTAGAATGGGTGAGACCCAGCTGAGGCTCGAAAATGGTTCTAGAGTTGAAGCTAAAGCTGTAGGAGACGTTTATTTAATTTTGCAGAACGATTTTAAGTTACTTTTGAGAGACGTTTTATTTGTTCCAGATTTGATTAAAAACATTATTTTTGTTTCTAAGCTTGAAAGAGATGGTTATTCTTGCAATTTTGTGAATGAGATTTGCAATATTTACAAGAATGAATGTTTGATTGGAAATGGACAACTTGAAAATGATCTATATAACTTAAAATTAAAAGACGTTCCAATAAATTATGTTGATAAACCGGTAACAACAAACAAAAGGAAAATCGATAGTCAAAACCCGGCAAACCTTTGGCATGCTAGGCTAGGTCATATTTCCTCAAGGAGGATGAACAAGCTAGTGGGAGAGGGCATATTTGATATGTCTGATATTAACTCTCTACCTACTTGTGAGTCCTGCCTGAAAGGAAAAATGACTAAATCTCCTTTTAAGGGGAAACCTGAGCGTAGTCAAAATCTATTGGATTTGATCCATACAGATGTTTGTGGTCCATTTAGAATTGGTACTCAATTTGGCCACACCTACTTCATTACCTTTACTGATGATTATTCGAGGTATGGGTATTTATATTTAATGAAATATAAGTCTGAAGCATTTGAAAAGTTCAAAGAATTCAAGGCTGAAGTAGAAAACAAGCTAGGTAAAATTATTAAAGCACTTCGATCGGATCGAGGTGGAGAATACTTGAGTACCGAGTTTTTGGACTATCTAAAAGAGAATGGGATTCTCTCTCAGTGGACTCCTCCTATGACACCTCAGCTGAATGGTGTATCGGAGCGTCGTAATCGAACTTTGTTGGATATGGTTCGATCCATGATGAGCTTCACTGAGCTTCCACCTTCGTTTTGGGGCTATGCGCTTGAAACGGCGGTATTGTTGTTGAACAACGTCCACACTAAAGCAGTGGATAAAACACCATACGAGTTATGGAATGGCAAAGCTCCTAAGTATTCGTACTTGAGGATTTGGGGATGTCGTGTTTACGTGAAGCAGACAGTGGGAGATAAGTTGGATAGTCGATCCACCTTATGTTATTTTGTAGGGTATCCGAAGAATTCAATCGGATATTATTTCTATCATCCTACTGAAACAAAAGTGTTTGTTTCAAGGAATGCCACCTTCTTGGAGAAGGAGTTCTTATTGGATAAGAAAAGCGAGATGATGGAACTCGAATAAATTCGAGAAGAACCCGAAATACAAAATAATGATCCTACACCTCAGGAACCAATGATGGACACGCCTATACCTAGAAGATCCGAGAGGACTTCTAGACCTCCTATTCGATATGGTCTTCTTCTTGAAGGGGATCAAGATGAACCCGACGTTGGATGTGATCCAAGAAACTTCAAGGAAGCAATTTCTGATGCGGATTCAAATTTATGGCTTGAAGCTATGCAGTCGGAAATAGATTCGATGCATACAAACCAAGTTTGGTCTTTAGTAGATCCTCCCGATGGAATTGTTCCAATAGGGTGTAAATGGATCTACAAGAGAAAGCTTGGGCCTGATGGTAAGGTATTGACCTACAAGGCACGATTGGTGGCAAAAGGTTATACTCAAAGACAAGGAGTTGACTATGATGAAACCTTTTCACCAGTTGCAATGTTCAAGTCCATAAGAATCCTTATTGCCATAGCTGCTTGGTATGACTATGAGATATGGCAAATGGATGTGAAGACTGCATTTCTTAATGGAAACATTAAGGAAGAGATCTATATTACGCAGCCTGAGAGATACACATCCATGGGAAGCGAGCATAAGGTATGCAAGCTTCAGAGATCGATCTATGGTCTCAAACAAGCATCAAGAAGTTGGAACCAGAAATTTGATAAAACAATAAAGGATTTTGGTTTCATCAAGAACCCGGAGGAACCATGCGTGTACAAGAAAGTAGTTAAGGATGCTGTGACATTCTTAGTACTTTATGTTGATGACATCCTACTCATTGGGAATGATGTAGGGATGTTGCAGTCAACAAAGATATGGTTATCAGGTAGATTCTCGATGAAGGATTTGGGTGAGGCATCCTATATTCTAGGGATACAGATCTATAGAGATAGATCTAAGAGAATGATAGGACTCACTCAAGCAACCTACATCGACACCATATTGAAACGGTTTTCAATGGATGGGTCCAAGAGAGGACATCTACCTATGTGTCATGGAGTTTCTCTATCCAAGTCTATGTGTCCCAAGACTGATGAAGAGATAGAGAAAATGACCATGTACCATATGCGTCAGCCATAGGTAGTATCATGTATGGGATGATATCTACCAGACCGGATGTAGCATTTGCTCTGAGTGTCACGAGCAGATATCAAGCTAATCTCGGTCAAATGCATTGGAAAGCCGTGAAGGACATTCTTAAGTACTTACGAAGGACTAAGAATATGTTCATGGTATATGGAGGAAGAGAACTGAAATTGGAAGGCTATACCGACTCTAGCTTCCAAAGTGACGTGGATGACTCGAAGTCAACCTCTGGATTTGTGGTCATGCTCAATGGCGGTGCTGTCTCTTGGAAGAGTTCCAAGCAGGACACCACAACGGATTCCACCACTGAGGCAGAATACATTGCAGCATCAGCTGCTGCTAAAGAGGCCGTTTGGATGAGGAATTTCGTCCAAGAGTTGGGCGTTATTCCTGAAGTTGTTGGTCCAGTCCCGGTGTACTGTGACAACACGGGTGCCGTTGCTCAGGCAAAGGAACCAAGGTCTCATAAAAGATCCAAACACATACTGAGGAAATACCACATCATCCGGGAGATCGTGGAAAGAGGAGACATCACTGTCGAGAGAGTGGCCTCTGCAGACAATATCGCTGATCCACTTACTAAGCCCTTGCCAGGACCATTATTTGACAAACATCGCGAAGCAATGGGTCTACATAGTATGACTAGTTGGCTTTAGGGCAAGTGGGAGATTGAAAGAGTGGATGCCCGGTGAGCTAACTTGTGGCTAAGGGCTTTGATGACTCTTTGTATAAACAATCTTTTGTTTAATATAATTTACACTTTTATAATGGCGTTTACTTTATCTTTTATCATATTATTATGTTGTGACATACTATAAGATGTTTAGATGAAGACCTTGAATATACTATAGTGTATGTAAGATGTGGTGGCACATGGGGATGGCTATCATGAAACACATCTTATAGTCACTGTATATTCTAAACAGTTCCTAGTCGATTGAGCCGTCCGTTAATAAGGATAAGGATCGCTCGAGATTGAGACTAGCATTTGCGATGCCGAGTACCACGTTTCATTGGTATGGAACATAGAGATGTTCAAAGCATGCAAATGGATATTCATACGATGAATGATCGAACTACACTATCCGGACTTTCCAAGTGGTTATCACTTATCGAGTGGATAAAGTCCGTGGTTTTGGTTGTACACCATTAGTCCTTACTACTTGAAATATCATTGAGACTCTATATGCTAGTACTGTACTTTGACTCCTTTACCGACTCTATTGGGGTCATCAGGTGTCGGGATTGGGTACAGTTACAACACATATAGGAGTCGATGCTTTGTTGTCAAGGATTCACCACATACTTGCTAGTGTGGATATCCTATGCAATCTGAGGAGATATTAGTGTGACGAATCTCTGGCCAGAGTACATGATGTGTTTTAAAAAATGGTTTCTTAGTAGCACATGCGATGTCACTATTTGATCTTCAAGATGCATTGCATAGTTATCGAATCTCGAACGACTCTCGATTTACCAATGGTTGTTGATTCGATCGGGATATATGGATGAAGGGACCGTACTATACGCTAACCAAAATCTATTGGTTCTTGCAGGCACTATCAGTGATACCTAGGGAATCATGGGGCGATGTTGCTAGGCGCTCTTACCATGATTTGATGGACAAGTCAGAAATTGTTGTTCCGAGTCACAAGGAGTTGTGAGCCCACCGCTAGCTGTATCCCCTAACCATTGAGGGTCACACAGAGTAATGGATTTTTAATTCCCGTTGAGGTAGTTAAATTTAAAGAGTTAAATTTAATGAACAAAGAAGTGGAACTTCTTATTTAAGAGTAGAGGAGTAAGATTTCCTAAAATGACATAGGGATGGGCATTTTCGGAAATCACTGAATTCGGATTCAGAAAATTTATCTTGACTCTAAAACATGCAAAAATGGTTTCTGTGAACATTGGTAAAATTGGTTTATCAATCTGAGTCACGATTAATTTTATATTAATTTCTGAACATGCGGGCTTTGCTTGTCAGGCTTGAACTTATGACTAATGGGCCCTAAGCTGTTAGCAGCCCACATTATAAATAAGTTATTGCAGTACAAAAATTACACAACAGAGGTCACAAAATATTTTCGAAAACCCTAGCTGTGTTTTCTCTAAGTGGCCGCCCCCTTCCCTCTCTGCTCGGGAAAATCCAGCCTGTGAATTTTGAATTTGCAGTCTGGTTTAACGGATCAAATTCGTTAATTCTCTTCGTAGAAACTTCTGATAGATTTTCTAGTGCAATCTATCAGAGGGATTAAATTTCCGTTCGTGGACCTGATTGAAGAATTGTTCGTCCATCAGTTCCTGGGATATACAACAAGAGCAGAGTAATCTGTTGGTGTCCATAATCTCGATTCGAGATTGGAGGTAAAAATTTAATTGTTATTTAATTTTTACACGCACAATTTAATCGTAAAGTTTTGATACCCATTATGGAATCGTTCCATATAAAATTTTTAACTTCCGCTGCACCGGGTATCAATTCTGATTGATCTGATCACCATTCTCCAACATTTCCTTTTTTAAAAACTCTGCGCGCGATTCTCGCTCGAGCGAGCATAGGGTCTCGCTCGAGCGAGCAGTCCTCTGTCTGGGAGATAAATTTTCCAACCTTGCTCGCTCGAGCGGGCATAGCCTCTCGCTCGAGCGAGCCATATTCTGTCTCGGAATCCTTTTTGCCCCATCTAGCTCGCTCGAGCGGGCGTAGCCTCTCGCTCGAGCGAGCAACCTTCTGGAAAAAACTTGCAACCTCGGGATCGCTTGAGCGGGCATTGCCTCTCGCTCGAGCGAGCAACATTTTGTCCAAAAATCTAAATAATGCCAAGTTTTCCTTCAAAACAGACCAGGAAGAGTATTATGCAAATAAATGAATTAAAGATGCTAAAACTAACTAAAACAACCACAAAAACATATGAATGCATGCAAAACTAACAGTAAAAATATGCATATGAAACATAGCTAACATGAGGGAGAATGTAGTAACCCGGTTCTTTTTTACTAGATTAAGAGATTAAACATGTTTAGAATTAATAAAACATGATTAAGGGATTTTATCATAATAAACGGACCAAGAAAAAATCGGATTCAGAATGTCCAAAAATGGTAAAGGAGCATATTTTGGGTCTAGGTAGTTCGGAAGGTTCTAACTACATAGCCTAGAAGTTTCGGAGGTTCCAATGGGATCGGAACAAGTGAAGCAGTTTGGAAGCTACGGGATGATCGGAACGTCCGAAGGGAGATCGGAGCTTCTGATCGTGGTTTCTTGTACGTGGCATTGATGCTTGAACACATAACTACATGCAGGTGATCGGAGCTTCCAAAATGTAGATCGGAGCTTCCGATCGTGTACGTTCGGAATGTGACATGCATGCAAGATCGAAGCTACCGATCAGGAGATCGGAGCTTCCGATCGTGGTCTATAAATAGGGGGTCCGAGGTTCACATTTGACTTGCCAATTCACTTGATATCCTCTCATCACTTAGGACTTGTTATGAGTTTCTATCTATATAGGCGAGGCATCTCCGGGGTTATAGCGGAGCTGTGCCCAAATTCTGGGGCAATCGACATCAACAGGCTGGCGATGAATGGATGTATATCTCTAGATCCTTATAGAAAATAGGAAGTATGCAATAGCTTAGTTAAGGCTTTTAGAGAAAGTTTATAATGCATGAATATTTTGCATTGTATTATTGATGGTAGGCTTGGAACCTAGATGGATGCTTCTAGGACTGCCTTAGTAAGTACTGACTGAGATTTCCAACAGATTTGCATACTTATGTGTTGCATATTATGTGAAATAATGCATGTTACTGCTTTGAGATATTATGTTGCATGTGCATTCATATTGAACTTGAATCTCCTTCGGGATAAGCCAGTGTTATAAGGTGCTCGGCCCTTGTTATGACGTTTTGACACTGAGAGTCACAGTGCCGACGGGTCGAGCGTACTCTAGTGATCTAGGGGATATTTGTTTTGAAACGACCCTGACCTCTACTAATTAATAATTAAATAAAATACGGGTTTTCATAAATTTTTGGCATGAACTAACTATTTAAATAACAACCCAGCTGTCACAGACAGCAATTTAAAAGAAAAGAAAACAATCGAAAATACTAAATAAACTAGACCGAAAAAAGAAACGAGAACCCAAGAAATATTTTCGTTAATCAAATATCCCAAATTCTTAAATAGTTTGATATTACAAGCCCATAAACCATAAATAAATCCTTTCGTTTACACTGTCCAATCAATAAATAATAAACTTTAAAGTAATAAAGATTGAACAACTAATGCGGAAGACTGACATAGGTCGGAGGGAAGTGTCGTGCCCGCATTGCAGTCTGCTCGATAGTCATGCCCCTCGATCTCATAAAATAATCTAACCTGCACCAAGTAAATGTAGTGAGCCTAGGGGCCCAACAATAATATGGGAGAAATAACGACACGCAGATTAAAAATAGCTTGTAATAAAATATATTTTTGTGCCCTTAACTTAAATAAATGTTTTCTGAATAAATGACGTAAACATGAATGAAACATATGCGTGGCTAAGTCGAACATAAATAACTGAATAAACTGATCTAAACATAGTCATAAATATTGAACTTAGATCCTTGGATTGTGACTCTGTGATTTCAATCATGATCATGGCTGCAGTGCACTATGCCGCAAGAAATTCAGGATAACACCCAACTCGTCTTGTCCATACTTGGTAAGTAAGCCAGGATTTCTCCCAACTCGTCCAAACCCATACTTTGGTAAGGGAAGTCAGGATTTCTCCCAACTCGTCCAAACTCATACTTTGGTAAGGGAAGTCAGGATTTCTCCCAACTCATCCAAACCCATAAATTTGGTAAGGGAAGTCAGAACGTCTCTCAACTCTTCCAAACCCATACTTTCTATAGTCACAATCATCTCACTTCATTCCTAAAAATATTTTCTTTCATAGTTGAATATGGACTTAGCATGCATATGTAAATATGACGTACCTATAAATTTTTGATCGATAATCATGAAAATGATTCATACATGGACGACCAGAATGGTGATTTAGGGATCAAACCAAGGATGGAAGTCTAAACCATAAATTTGCGCTTAAGACAAATCAAGCGGTTTGCCCGTAAAATTTGTAACTTGCTCGATTCTTATTCAAAAAGGATTCCGCTTGAAACCACAACTCCATGACACTTAGAACTAAGTAGGGAGATCATTCTCTTAATTTTATTCCTAAGTAATCATTTTATAAAAATCAAAATTCCGGGCAGCAGCCCTTTGGTTTCAAAAATTCTGCACCTAATCAATTAAAAATCTATAACTCGACCAAGACTTAACCGAATTAATTTCCGCTTGAACCGGCATATTTCCAACAACTTAGGCTAGTTCCAGACCCGAGCCCTTTAGCAAAACATGAGATTAACCCTGCCTTAGCCATAAGTTTCCGGACAGCAACATAGAACTTTAGAATTCTGCAACTCTTTTATTCATATGCCTAGAACTCTATCTAAACTTAACCGAATTCATTTCCGCTTGAACCGAACTTTTTCCTATCATCCTAAACTATTTCTAAACCCGAGCCTTTGACCAAAACCTGAGTTTAACCCTGCTTTAAAAATCAGTTTCCGGGCAGCCCAAACACTAGACAAAATTCTGCTCAAGACCCATTTTTTTATACCCCATCAAAACTCAGCTATAAAACTCCCATGTCCCGAGCCAACAAACTAGGATCACGACCAACACTTAGACTCATCCCAATCCCTAAGAACTCATCCCTAAACAACTCGACTTAGCTCAAAAATGGCAGCCCTTAACCATGACCAAAACCGAGCCAACCATTCCCAAATTCGAAGCGTTCTTCAACTCTAACTTACAATATAACTTCAAGACATCTTAAGCACTACCATGTGAGCTACATTCTCACCCAAGGCAGCTCCTAACCCACCATCCAAGCATCACAAAAATAGGGCAAAAAATAGAAATGCACTTCCATCCATTTTTTCTGAAATTTTGAACTTCAAGCAATGTTAAAAACTTCAATCAACCTTTTACTCAACACATTACAAACCATAAGAAATCATGATGGACCAACCTTAAGCATGAACATAGAAACATATATATATATATACTGAAATTTTCGAAATAATGGCCCTAAAAGTTCAGAAAAATTTGTAATTCACACAATAGGACAATCGCATGACATAATAATCTACTTGGTGGCCAAAGAAAACTATAATCTTGCCTATTTTCGAAATGCTCCAAAAACCCAAAGAAATGAAGGTGGAAACAAGCTGGAAACAGTCAAGGAACACGGCTGAACTCGAACCAGCAACAAGATGGACCTCCAAGGTGCGACTTCGGCGATGGTGGTGGGCAAACGGCGGCGGCGACGACGGGAAAGGGCTGGAGGTGAAGAGCCGATCGATTCTTGAAGAAGGGGAAGAGAGGCGTACGTTTTTGGGGCTAGGGTTGGGGATTTGGGGTTTATTTGAGTTGTATAATATGTTTTTAGTGTATATGTGTGTGTATGTATAGATGTATGTAAGTATAGGTAAGTGTGTGTGATTTTTGTTTTTAAAAAAAAGGTGCTACTTACTTTAAAAAAAATGTTACTCCCTTATAAAAATTCTTGCACTACACACACTATTTCTTTCAAATTATTGATGTTTAAAAATTCAAGTATTGAAATAAATAATTTAGATTTCGCTAGTCCGGGTTTGAAATTGATATTTTTTGGAAAATTCTAAAGTAAGCTTAAAAATTGCCGCGAAGGCAATTTTGGTCACCCGGAAAAATCTTAAAAGTAAATACTTGAATTATTTTCCTCAATTCTCATAAATGTTAACTCTCGCAATAAAACTTAGGAATTTTCTGCCGAAATCCACCATTTACCGTAAGCCGGAACCGGAAGTCACTGAACTTAAGAATTTCAAGAATGATTAACTTAAATATTCGAACAACTTATATTTTAAAGGAATTTAAACACTAACTTAGAATTAAAAATCAATACTTAAATATTTTGATGTCACAGCAATAAATAAAATATTTAAACAATAAACAGAACGATTAAAATAATTTTAAACAAACTAGGCTATCGTTTAAAAACAATTTAAATAAATTTGCAAACGGGAATAAAACCTTTAAAATGATTTGGACAATTAAAAAAAGAATTTAAATAAATAATCTAGAAATTTAAATAAATTTAAAATAACTAATCACTAAACTTAGGCTATTTAAAATAAATAAGTTGGACACTTGAAAATATTTAAACAAATAAGCTAAACAGTTAGAATCATTTAAAATAATAAACTAAACAATTAAAATCATTTAAATAAGCAAGATTAAACCTTTAAAATATTAACACAATAAAGTTGCACAATAAAAATTATTTTGAATAAATAATAAAATATTTTATTAGCAAATAATTTCAAATAAAGAATTTAAATAAATTAAACTTAAAAAATAATAATCCTAATATTTATTTAATTTAATGCATGCGATTTAGTAAATTGGATTTTAGGTGCTACAATTCCTTCCCCCCTTAAATGAAATTTCGTTCTCGAAATTTAAACTTATTAACTAGGTTCAGATACATTAGACCAGATCGGCACTAACTACTCTTACCTAATACCTACACGAGTCGACACGAAAAAGCTTTTGTTGCGCACTCTGATACTTGTCAACACCTACAGAGCAAGGAGCTAACTAAACTCCCACTGCAAAATAAATTTGCAAATTCCTATTTATCCCCAAATGATTGTAGCTTAAGAGAAATTTCTAATTACTGTTCCAATGTGACTATAAGAGTTTTTTAATTCGCCACCTAAACTCCTAAAATATCTGATACCTACCTTAGTTCGATAACCTTAAATTCTGGATCGCAACTTAAATCAATAAATATCCGTAAAACCAATAAATAATTTATGTCGACCTTACTCCTAAATTAAAATCTTCCTAACAACGAAACTATGTTTAATGTGTAATCACCAGCTAAACTTAACTAATATAATCTAGAACTTGAGCTCTTAAGAAATTCGCAAGTTCACAAAATACTTAGCAACTAACACTAAACTTTTTTTAAATAAGATAGGTAAGGGACTATACAATTCCACCTCGTTAGACCTCAAGATGCGAGATAGATCTGACCCATTTTTATAAATAAATAAATCTAATCTTTGATCAGAAAATATAACCATAAAATCCACTGTTGTTCAGTCCCATGGTATTAACCGATAACATATAGAATCCAAATAGGTGACTAGACAGATCCAAAATATCCATTCACCAATTTATACGCTCATCTCTGGCATCTTTGATTCTACCGAAAGTTCAATTCTTAATTAAAATTTCCCAACAGATTTATCCACCTTTCTCTATCTCAGATGCAGCAACTAAGTAATCCATATTTATCCTAGAAGCCAAAACATACCACGAGTTATTATCCCTTTATTGGATTAGATCGTCTCTAAGTACCAAATAATTCTTACATATCGCCTGAAGACATATCTCAGATTCCCTAGTTCAACTCGACAGCAAGTCTGAAAATCCAAAATTCCCAAATGATTGTATGTACAACCTGAATTCATATTTCAAGTACTTAGTACCTAATTAGGCACCTTGAAGAGTTTGTAATTCGATTAAATATGCTTTCTCATTGTTCCTCAAGTACCTTAGCATTTCACCGGTAAATAAATGTAGTGACCCTTACCTGGATCACCTACTAAACAGAACTTAGGCATGCAATTAACTTAATTAAACGGATATCAGAATAAAACTGCGGAAACCATAAACATTATACAATCCCAAGAAAAGGAATCTGTAAATACCCAAAAATAATACAACCCAATCGAATAGTTGTATCAATCCAATAACAACAGAATAAAACCTAGGCGAAGCTCCAGCTGGCCAACCACTGCCTAGCCCCTCTTGGATCCACCCGCCTCGTCCAAAAGCAAACCTGCCCCATGGAATAGGGTGTCCAGAAACACAGAGTACGAGATGTGAGCATAAAATGCTCAGTACGAGAATATGAGTATACATGCATGCAAAGTGAACTCCCTATAAACTCGAGGTCAAGGATCAGATAACAGAGACAGACAGGGCCCTGGTATGTAGCACGTTGTGCCGTCGCTTCAGGAGGTGGCTCCCATACAAAATACCAGTGGATTTACCGGACCCAAAGCCATGGAAGTTCATCCACTAACAGGATAGGGTACAACCCTACTAATAGACATCTCGAAGGAGATAGCTCAGTATGCAAATGAATGCAGCATAAATCAATGACATATAAACCATGCAGTCACATAATACATGCATACTCAGTCAGGATATCTCGAACAGTACTTTCGTACCTCAAATCAGTGCAAGCTCTACAAACTCTAGGTCCACGCCTATAGTCTGCTCTACACTGCCAAATGATACTACTATCATTAAAGTGCTCTAAAAGCCTTAACTAAGCTATTGCATACTCCTAAATATTTATAGGAAGCAAAAGCTATACCTTTGTCCGTCGTTAACCCTTTGATGTCGATGCCTCCAGAACTTGGGCACAACTCCGCTACGACTATCGAACGCCTCGCCAACCCCCGGGTCAAGCCTAGGAAGACTAGAATTACTCCAATAGGACTAGAATGGAAAGGAAAACTCGGAATTGGCAAATGAAAGTGAAGCATCGGCCTTCTATTTATAGACATCGATCGGAACCTCCAATCCTGCCATCGGAGCTTCCGAACATCGTTATCTACCACGTGTCAAACTATCACTGGTTGACTTCGGATAGGGGTGATCGGAGCTTCCGATCCTGCCACACGTCATGCCTGATGTAATACCATCGGAGCTTCCGATCCTGCATCGGAGCTTCCGATCTCGATCGGAACGTCCGATCCGTCCGGTACCCAATCTATTTAATTTGATTAATCCCTTAATCACTTATTTTGGTTACGGGCTACTACATTCTCCCCCACTTAAGATATTTCGTCCTCGAAATCAGATCTTAAGTACCGAACGTAATACAGAAATCAAAAACATTATTTATTCAAATCAAACGTTTACAGAGTTTGCAACTGAATACAACTTAAGAATGAAATCAAAACAACTCAGGATGGTCTTCACGTATCCTGTCCTCAAGCTCCCAAGTAGCTTCTTCAGTGCCTCGGTGCTGCCACTGAACTAAAACCAGAGGAATGACTTTGTTCCGCAAAACCTTATCCTTATGATCCAGGATACGAATAGGTTTCTCAACATAGGTCAAATCCTTGCTCACGTGAACCTCAGACCGTTGCAGAATATGAAACTCATCCGCCACATATCGTTGCAACAGAGATACGTGGAACACGTTGTGAATACTGAAAAGATATGGTGGCAAAGCTAATCGATAAGCCAAATCGCCAATGCTTTCCAAGATCTCAAACGGACCGATAAACCTGGGAGACAACTTGCCCTTAAGGCCAAATCTGAGAATTTTGCGAAAATGTGACACTCTCAGAAACACTTTCTCCCCGACATCGAACTGCAAAGGCCTACGCTTGGTGTTAGCATAGCTGTCCTGACGATCCTGTGCAGTCTTAATCCGTTTCTTGATCTGATCAACAATGTCTACCGCCTGCTGGATAAACTCCGGTCCCTCATCCTGTCTCTCCCCCACTTCTTCCCAGAAGAGTGGAGTACGACAACGTCGCCCGTACAACGCCTCAAAAGGTGCCATCCCAATACTAGTATGATAGATGTTGTTGTACGCGAACTCGATCAATGGCAAATGATCCTGCCAGGCTGAACCAAAATCCATGACGCACGCTCTAAGCATATCCTCCAAAGTATGGATAGTGCGCTCTGACTGACCATCAGTCTCTGGATGATATGCAGTACTCAAACTGAGAGTAGTACCCATCGCATGCTGAACACTCCCCCAGAATCTAGAAGTAAACCTGGGGTCCCGATCGCTAACAATGCTCACATGCACTCCATGAAGTCGAACGATCTCCTGAATGTACAACCGAGCCATATGATACACATTGTACTCCCGGCTATGGGTAATGAAATGCGCTGACTTGGTGAAACGGTCCACCACAACCCAGATAGCATCACAGTTTCTCGGGAATACCGGCAAATGGGTCACAAATTTCATTGTGATAAACTCTCATTTCCATTCAGGAATAGGCAGATTGTGAAGCAATCCTCCAGGTCGTCGGTGCTCTATCTTGACCTGTTGACACACCAAACATCTCGAAACAAACTGATAAACACTGCGTTTCATTCCCTTCCACCAGAAACGAGTACGTAGATCCTTGTACATCTTGTTGCTCCCAAGATGAATACTTAACTTAGTGCGATGCGCCTGAGACAAAATCTCCTCTCACAACTCTACATCCTGCGGAATCACAAGCCTACCAGACAAACACAGAAAGCCATCTGACTGATAATGAAATCCAGATGAGCTACCCTCGTTAGCTAGACGAGCTAAACGCTGGGTCTTCGAATCAGACATTTGAGCATCTCGAATCCGCAAATACAAAGCTGGCTCAGATAATATCGCAAACATCTGGATACCCTGCATACCTTTCTTATGCTTGAAAGTATATCCTGAAGTACAACAGTCACTGATCGCACTAGACATCGAACAAGTCTGAAGTGCGGATAGTCGCACCTTGCGACTCAATGCATCAGCGGTGAGATTAGCAGCTCCCGGATGGTACTTAATCTCGCAATCATAGTCCTTAATCAAGTCCATCCAACGTCTCTGCCTCATGTTCAACTCCGCCTGAGTGAACAAATACTTGAGACTCTTATGGTCGGTGAAAATCTCAAATTTCTCGCCATACAGATAATGACGCCAGATCTTCAAAGCGAACACAATGGCTGCTAACTCCAAATCATGGACTGGGTAGTTGTCCTCGTGAAGCTTCAGCTGTCTAGAAGCATATGCTATCACATGCCCATTCTGAGTCAGGACACAACCTAACCCCTGAAGAGAAGCATCAGTGTATACCACATACCCTCCAGATCCTGACGGTAATGCCAACACTGACGCAGAAGTTAACCGCCATCGAAGCTCACAGAAGTTCTCCTCACACTCGGAGGACCACACGAAATCCACACCCTTGCGGGTAAGCTGCGTCAAAGGTCGAGCTAGCTGAGAGAAATTCAAAATGAAGCGACGATAATATCCTGCTAGACCTAGAAAGCTACGGATCTCAGCAACCGTCGTCGGTCGCGACCAATTAAGCACCGCCTCAATCTTGCTTGGATCAACAGAAATCCCCTCCCTGGATATGATATGGCCAAGAAATACCACTCGATCCATCCAGAACTCACACTTGCTCAGCTTGGCGTATAACTGCTCATCTCGAAGAGTCTGCAATACCAACCGCAAGTGAGAAACATGCTCTTCCATATTACGTGAATACACCAAGATGTCGTCAATGAAGACCACGACAAACTTGTCCAAATACTCCCTGAAGACATGGTTCATCAGGTCCATGAATATAGCCGGCGCATTAGTCAAACCAAATGGCATCACTAGAAACTCGTAATGCCCATAGCGAGTACAGAATGCAGTCTTGGCTACGTCCTGATCTCGGACTCTCAACTGATGATACCCAGATCTCAAGTCAATCTTGGAGTAAACTGAAGTGCCCTGCAGCTGATCAAACAAGTCATCAATACGAGCCAAAGGATATTTGTTCTTCACAGTGACTCGATTCAGCTGCCGATAGTCAATGCACAGCCGCATCGACCCATCCTTCTTCTTCACAAAGAGAACAGGAGTTCCCCAAGAAGATACACTAGGACGAATGTACCCCTTGTCCAAAAGATCCTATAGCTGATTCTTCAACTCACGCATCTCTGACGGAGCTAGACGATACGATGCTGGAGAAATAGGAGAAGTACCAGGCATCAACTCTATGCCAAACTCGACTTCCCTAACAGTAGGAAAACCCGTAATCTCATCAGGAAATACATCTGGGAATTCATCCACAACAGGAATACTCTCTATCCCAATACTCTCAGCGGACAAATCAACTGCATAGATAAGGTAGCTTTCCTCGCCAGACTCTAGAGCTCGATAGGCTCTCAAAGTAGATACCAGTGGCATCGGGGGTCGCGCTCCCTCACCATAGAAAAACTAGCTATCACTCCCATCCGGATGAAAGCGTACTAATCTATGATAGCAGTCCACTGAAGCTCGATAGGTATTCAGCATGTCTATCCCCAGAATACAATCGAAGTCATCCATCGCAAGAACCATAAGATTCGCTAACAAAATATTACCCTCAAACTCTAAAGGGCAACCCATCACTAGACGCTTAGCCAAAGCAGATTGGACTGTCGGAGGAGAAACAGACATCACTACGTCTAGTGCAATGCATCGTAACTTATGCCTCTTAACAAAACATGCAGAAATAAAAGAATGAGATGCACCAGTGTCAATAAGTACAAGAGCAGGTATACCATAAAGCAGAAATGTACCTGCGATGACTTTCTCATTCTCCTCCACTGCCTGATCATGTCTCAGGGCAAACACCTGGCCAGAAGCTCGTGGCCTCAAATGAGAACTCCCAGCAGGCTGTCCCTGCGACCTCTGCTGAACGGTGGCCTAAGAACCAGATCCTGAACCAAAACCAGAACCGCCTCCCCCAGATAGTGGAAAATCCCTCCGGATATGATCAGTCTCTCCACAACGGAAACAAGCTCCAGAAGCTCTACGGCAACGGTCGGTCGGATGGTTCTTCCCACAATGATCACACTTGTCCTTCTTACCGAAACGGACAACACCAGCAGGGCCAGAGGAAGAAGAAGTAGATCCAGACTTCTTGAAAGATTGGGCACGGGGACCCAAAGAACTAGCAGGTCTCGACTGAGAGAAAGACCTGTTCCGTCGAATGCTGTCCTCCGCCTGGTGACAACGGCTCACCAAACCCTCGTAGGACATGTCATCACCGACCGCCACACGCTCGTGGATCTCAGGGTTAAGGCCCTAAAGGAACAGATTATACTTCATCCCAGAGCTGTCAGCAATCTTGGGGCAATAGGATAGCAGATCAAAGAACTTCTGCTGATACTCATCAATAGACATGGATCCCTATCGCAGACTCAGTAGCTCGCCCGCCTTCAACTGACGGAGTGCAGAAGGAAAATACAGCTTCTGAAAAGCTATGCGGAACTCGGCCCAGGTGGCCACTCCTCTCGCCACAACAAAAGGTGCAGAAGTAAACCTCCACCACCTGCGCGCACGTCTATCCAGAAGATAACCAAGGGTCTCCATCTTCTGCTCCTCGGTGCATTGGAAAGTCTGAAAAGTCATCTCCATGCGGTCTAACCAGTTCTCCGCATCCTCCGGAGACTCACCTTCAACCAAGGGCTTAGGCCCCATCTGCAAGAATCGACGTACACTGAACGGTCCTCATCTCGATGACGATGGCAGCGTTTTCGACGAGGCTCCCGTCGGCATCACCCCAACGCCCACCAATACTGCCATGAGAACTCTGGTCGTCACGATCTGCCATCTACAAAATTAACCTAACGGTTATCTTATGTAGAATCTAAATCCCAAGAATATTTTGCATGCTCTGATACCATAAATGTAGTGACCCTTACCTGGATCACCTACTAAACAGAACTTAGACATGCAATTAACTTAATTAAATGAATATCAGAATAAAACTGCGGAAACCATAAACATTATACAATCCCAAGAAAATGAATCTGTAAATACCCAAAAATAATACAACCCAATCGAATAGTTGTATCAATCCAATAACAACATAATAAAACCTAGGCGAAGCTCCAGCTGGCCAACCCCTGCCTAGCCCCTCTTGGATCCACCTGCCTCGTCCAATCGCAAACCTGCCCCATGGAATAGGGTGTCCAGAAACACAGAGTACGATACGTGAGCATAAAACGCTCAGTACGAGAGTATGAGTATACATGCATGCAAAGTGAACTCCCTATAAACTCGAGGTCAAGGATCAGATAACAGAGGCAGACCGGGCCCTGGTATGTAGCACGCTATGTCGTCGCTTTAGGAGGTGGCTCCCATACCAAATACCAGTGGATTTACCGGACCCAAAGCCATGGAAGTCCATCCACTAACAGGATAGGGTACAACCCTACTAATACACATCTCGAAAGAAATAGCTCAGTATGCAAATGAATGCAGCATAAATCAATGACATATAAACCATGAAGTCACATAATACATGCATACTCAGTCAGGATATCTCGAACAGTACTTTCGTACCTCAAATCAGTGCAAGCTCTACAAACTCTAGGTCCACGCCTATAGTCTGCTCTACACTGCCAAATGATACTACTATCATTAAAGTGCTCTAAAAGCCTTAACTAAGCTATTGCATACTCCTAAATATTTATAGGAAGCAAAAGCTATACCTTCGTCCGTCGTTAGTCCTTTGATGTCGATGCCTCCAGAACTTGGGCACAACTCCGCTACGACTATCGAACGCCTCGCCAACCCCCGGGTCAAGCCTAGGAAGACTAGAATTACTCTAATAGGACTAGAATGGAAAGGAAAACTCGGAATTGGCAAATGAAAGTGAAGCCTCGGCCTTCTATTTATAGACATCGATCGGAACCTCCGATCCTCGATCGGAACGTCCGATCCTGCCATCGGAGCTTCCGAACATCGTTATCTGCCATGTGTCAAACTATCACTGGTTGACTTCGGATAGGGGTGATCGGAGCTTCCAATCCTGATCGGAGCTTCCGATCCTGCCACACGTCATCCTGACGTAATACCATCAGAGCTTCCGATCCTGCATCAGAGCTTCCGATCTCGATCGAAACGTCCGATCCGTCCGGTACCCAATCTATTTAATTTGATTAATCCCTTAATCACTTATTTTTGTTACGGGATACTACAATAAATCTACAGCTTATCCGAAAAAATGCCTGAAATGGTTTCTGTGCACATTGGTGAAATCAGTTCATCAATCGGAGTCACGATGAATTTTATATTAATTTCTGAACGAGCGGGCTTTGCTTGTCGGGCCCCAGCTTATGATTAATGGGCCCTAAGGTGTTAGTGGCCTGCATTATAAATAAGTTATTTCAGTACAGAAATTACACACAACAGGTCATAATTTTTGAGACAGAGAAAATTTTCGAACCCTAGCTCTCTCTCTCTGTTCGGCCGACCCCTCCCCCTCTGCCCGAGATTTTCCGGTCTGTGATTTTGAATCGCAGTAAGGAATAACGAATCAGATTCGTTTATTCTCTTCGCAGAAAACTTCTGATAGATTTTCTAGTGCAATCTATCAGAGGGATTAAACCTCTGTTCGTGGACCTGATTGAAGGAGTTCATCGGTTCCAGGGAGAGACAACAAGAGCAGATAAAATCTGTTGGTGTCCAGTAATCTCGTTGCGAGATTGAAGGTAAAATTTAATAACTGTTATTTAAATTTTACACACACAATAATTTAATCGTTGAACGGTTGATACCCACACTATGGAATTGTTCCATAACAAAATTTTAAACTTCCGCTGCACCGGGTATCAATCGTGATTGATCTGACCGCCAGTTTTTCCAACAACTATGACCATTGATGAGTACCAGCAGAAATTCTTTGATCTTATTTCTTTCAGTCCCCATATTGCGAGTAGCTCAGAGACAATGCACGATCTATTTCTTCAGGGCCTTAACCCTGACATTCATCAGTTGGTTGCCGTGGGCAGAGAGAGGAACTTCGAGAATTTGGTGAACAATTGTCACCAGGCAGAGGACAGTCTGCAGAGGAACAGGACTTTCAAATCTTCTGCATCCAGACCATCTATCTCTTTGGGTCCAAGGGCCCAGTCTTTTAAGAGACAGGGTGGTACTTCTTCTTCTTCTTCCGAATCTAGCAGTGTTCATCATTTTGGTGATTCACGATGTTGTCGTCAGTGCAAACGGAAGCATCACTCAGGATCGTGTCCTCATATCACTGGTGTTTGTTTTTAGTGCGGTCAGGAGGGTCACATGAAAAGAGATTGTCCCACTTTGGCCGGTACAGTGAGTGGTTTGGGGAGTGTTGGTGGTTCTCAGACCACTATCTATCAGCCACCGCAGCATCAGCAGAAGCCTTCGCAGTAGCAGCGCCAGCAGTCGCAGCCATCGCAGCGACATCATTCTCAGTCTTCTTCGAGAGGACAGTCATCACGCCCGCGTGCTCAGGGGCAGGTGTTTGCGCTGAACCAGGAGCAGGCTCAGGCAGACAGTGAGAACATGATTGCAGGTACTTTTAGTTTGTGCGGTTTTCCTGCTTATCTTTTGATCGATACTGGTGCTTCGCATTCATTCATATCAGCTCGGTTTGTTAAGAGGTATAGATTACCTTTTGTTTCCTTAGACATCTTGTTAGAGGTTTCGACTCCGATGGGTCAGGAAGTCTTAGCTAAGCGTCTTGTTTTGGGTTGTATTTTGGGATTTGAGGGACATCTGTTGAGCGCTAACCTGATGGTTTTAGAGATGGATGACTTTGATGGTATCATCGGGATTGATCTTCTAACTTCGTATCGAGCGGTAGTGGATTGCTACCAGAGATTTGTCCAGTTTCGCCCCGAGGCTGAGGATGCTTGGTATTTCTATGGTGAGGGAGCGTGACCCCCGATGCCAGTGGTTTCTGCTCTGAAATCCCGACGTGCTTTAGAGTCTGCCGGGGAAGGCTACCTGATCTATGCGATTGATGCATCCTTAGAGGGTCCGGACATGGAGGAGATACTAGTAGTCAGTGAGTTCCCGGATGTGTTTCCCGACGAGATTCCAGGGTTACCACCTGTGAGAGAGATCGAGTTTGGCATTGATTTGTTGCCAGGGACAACGCCGATTTCCCGAGCACCGTACCGATTAGCTCCATCTGAGATGCGAGAGTTGCAGCAGCAGTTGCAGGATCTTCTTGATAAGGGCTACATTCGACCCAGTGTTTCACCTTGGGGAGCCCCGGTTCTATTCGTCAAGAAGAAGGATGGTTCAATGCGTTTGTGCATTGACTATCGTCAGTTGAACAAAGTGACAGTAAAGAATAAGTATCCTCTTTCGCGGATAGATGATCTCTTTGATCAGTTGCAGGGTACTTCTGTCTATTCCAAGATCGACTTGCATTCTGGGTATCATCAGTTGCGAGTTAGAGACGAGGATGTTTTGAAGACAGCATTTCGTACTCGATATGGGCACTATGAGTTCTTAGTGATGCCATTTGGTCTGACGAATGCTCCAGCTGTTTTCATGGATTTGATGAACAGGGTTTTCTGAGAGCTCTTGGATAAGTTCGTTGTAGTGTTCATCGATGACATCCTTGTGTATTCTCGTAGCATGGATGAGCATGCCTTTCATCTTCGTACGGTTTTACAGACCTTGCGAGAGCATCAGTTGTATGCTAAGCTCAGCAAGTGTGACTTCTAGATTGACCGAGTTGTGTTCCTTGGTCATGTCATTTCTAGAGATGGAGTATCAGTGGATCCTAGCAAGACAGAGGCTATTCTTAATTGGTCGCGCCCGACGATAGCATTTGAGATTCGTAGTTTCTTGGGTTTGGCCGGATACTACCGTCAATTCATGGAGAATTTCTCTCAGATAGCCAGGCCTTTGACACAGTTGACACAAAAGAATGTTTCTTTTGAATGGTCTTCCGCGTGCGAAGACAGTTTTCGTGAGTTGAGACGTCGATTGACGACTGCTCCAGTACTATCCTTGCCGACTGGATCTGGTGGTTTCGTAGTCCACACCGATGCTTCTCTTCAGGGTTTGGGGTGTGTGTTGGCTCAAAATGGGCATGTGATTGCTTATGCCTCCAGGCAACTAAAGACTCACGAGGGGAATTATCCCGTACATGATCTAGAGCTTGCAACCATTGTCTTTGCTCTGAAGATATGGCGTCATTATTTGTACGGTGAACGATTCCAGATTTTTACCGATCATAAGAGTTTGACGTACCTGTTCACTCAGGCAGAGTTGAACATGCGACAGCGCCGTTGGATGGACTTGCTGAAGGACTATGATTGCGAAATCAATTACCATCTAGGATCTTCTAATCCGGTTGCTGATGCGCTTAGTCGCAAGATTTATTTGAGTTCCCTTCGTACCAATGCAGTGTCACGAATGGTCGAAGAGTGTTGTTCCTTGGGTTTCACTTTCCGTCATAAGAAGGAACAACAGGGAGTTCGTGTTGCGTCTGTGCTTGCCGAGCCAGCCTTTTATAGACGTATTCGTGAGGCACGGGGTATTGATCCCAAGATTTAGAAATTAGCCCGATTCACTGAGGGAGAGAATTCAGCTGATTTCCATTTTCAGGCGGATGTTTTGTTGTGTCTTTCTGGCCGTGTGGTTGTGCCTGACGATTCCACACTTAGAGACGAGATCTTATCGCAAGCTCATCATAGTAGGTTCTCAGTACATCCTGGCAGCATGAAGATGTACAAGGATCTACGTACTCGATTTTGGTGGAAAGGAATGAAGCGCAGCATTTATCAGTTCGTGTCCCGATGCCTTGTGTGTCAGTAGGTCAAGGCAGAGTATCGTCGACCCGGAGGTCTACTTCACAATCTCGATATTCCTGAGTGGAAGTGGGAGCATGTGACGATGGACTTTGTCACCCACTTGCCTATGTCTTCCAAGAATTGCGACGCGATTTGGGTTGTTGTTGACCGATTGTCGAAATCCGCGCATTTCTTACCATATAACCGGGATTTCACCTTCGACAGGATGGAACGGCTGTATGTGCAAGAGATTGTCCGTTTGCATGGTATTCCACTGAGTATTGTGAGCGACAGAGATCCTCGTTTCACCTCAATATTTTGGGGGAGTTTTCAGCGTGCTCTTGGTACCACTTTGAGTTTGAGCACAGCGTATCATCCAGAGACTGATGGACAATCGGAGAGGACTATCCGTACTCTCGAGGACATGCTTCAAGCTACCGTAATGGATTTTGGCCCAGCATGGCACGATCATTTGCCATTGGTGGAGTTCGCTTATAACAATAGCTACCATAGCAGCATTGGCATGGCACCATTTGAGGCTCTTTATGGACGTCGTTGTCGTACACCTTTGTTTTGGGACGAGGTTGGTGAGCGGCAGGTGGAGGGTCCTCAGATGATTCAGCAGATGACTGATGCAGTAGAATTGATCCGACGCAGGATTAAGGCATCCCAGGATTGACAGGCTAGCTACGCGAACACTCACCGCAAGCCACTTCATTTTGAAGAAGGAGAGTATGTATTCTTGCGTGTATCACCTTTCCGGAAGGTGATGAGGTTTGGTCTCAAGGGTAAGTTGTCACCAAGATTTATTGGTCCTTTCGAGATTCTCGAGAAAGTTTGAGACGTGGCTTATCGTCTAGCCTTGCCACCGAATCTTTCGAAGATTCATGATGTGTTTCACGTGTCTTTGTTGAGATAGTAAGTGGCGGATCAGTCCCACATCTTGCGTCCGACTGAGGTGCAACTAGACCACGATTTGTCACATGTGGAGAAACCTCTCAGGATTCTCGACAGGAAGGACAAGGTGCTTCGTAACAAGCGCATACCGTTGGTGATGGTACAATGGCAACGCAGAGGTACAGAGGAAGCTACTTGGAAGTTGGAGAGTCGGATGTTAGCCGAGCACCCCGAGTTATTTTAAGATTTTGTACTCTGTTGTATCGAATGTATATTGTTCAGTGTAATAAGAGCATTGATTTTGCGTACTATGTTTTCCTTAAGATGTAATTTCGAGGACGAAATTTCTTAAGTGGGGGAGAATGTAGCAACCCGCAATTAATCTAGGTAATTAAGGTAATTAATTACTAAATTATGCCTAAATAGTCCAAGATAGATCGGACGGTCCGAAGAGGAGTTCGGACGATCCAAAGTGGATCGGAAGCTCCGTGCCAGGATCGGAGGCTCCGATCGAGATCGGAAGCTCCGTCGGCAGGATCGGAAGCTCCGATCTGGACCAGGGCACACGTCATCGTTTACGTCAGCAAGGTGACATCATGGCTGACGTAATATTGAGCGATCGGATGCTCTGAAGGTGCGATCGGAGGTTCCGATCAAGTTCGGATGGTCCGAACCGGGATCGGACGTTCCGATCATCGTCTTTAAATAAGGGGTCCGAGCTCTCATTCTGTGCACCGATTTCCCCTCTTTTCCTCTGGTTTTCGAACCGTCTTACTTAGATCTACGGAGTTCTAGGCATCCTATTGGGAATCCGGAAGTTGCCTAGCGATCTCGGCGTCGTAGCGGAGGTGTGCCTAGGTTTTGAGAAGATTCTATACCAGCGGGCTGACGACGGACGAAGGTATAATTTGGCTTCCTAAAAATATTTAGGAGTATGAAATAGCTTAGTTAAGGCTTTTAGAGCGTTTATAGTAATGCATGGACTTTTGCATGTGTAGACGTAGTAGAGCAGACTTGTAGGCTTTGGACCTAGATGGGTGTGCTAGGAGTTGGCCTGCAGTGTTAGAGGTACGTAAGTACTGACCGAGATAGCCGGCATGATATTTATACATATGTGTGTGATGCATGATGTATGTGCTGTATTGACTATGTTTTACTGTTTTTAGCACATGCATATGTTTTTACGAAGACTGCATCGGGTATGATGTGAGTCATGACAGTTTCTATCAGTCGTGGCAATTCTTCCTGAGGATTCGTGTCTTAGGAATATACGACTACCACGCGGAGTCGCTCTCTTTCCCGGTACTGTGTATTCCAGGTGCCATGAGTAAAGTGATTTAACCCTGATTTTAAAGTCATGTGCATGCTCATATTTGTATTTATATCATTGCTTCCGTATTGAGCGTTCTAGCTCACGCCCCTGTATAGTAGCCCGTACCCTAATTTAGTAATTAAAGGATTAATTCTAATTAATTGAATTGGGTATCGGACGGATCGGAAGCTTCGAAGGCACGATCGGAAGCTCCGAACAGGATCGGAAGCTCCGATGAGCGATTGGAGGCACCGATGTTATTACGTCAGGCATGACGTGTGGTTGGATCGGAAGCTCCGATCACCCCTATCCGGAGTCAACAAGTGATATTTTGACACGTGGCAGATTAGGATCTTCGGAAGCTCCGATGACAGGATCGGACGTTCCGATCAAGGTTCGGACGTTCCGATCAAGGATCGGAAGTTCCGATCGTTGTCTATAAATAGAAGGCCGAGACTTCACTTTCATTTGCCAATTCCGAGTTCTCCTTTCCCTTCTAGTCCTTTTGGAGCTGTTCTAGTCTTCCTAGGCTTGGTCCGGAGGTCGGCAAGGCATTCGGTAGTCGTAGCGGAGTTGTGCCCAAGCTCTGGAGGCATCGACATCAAAGGGCTAACGACGGACGAAGGTATAGCTTTTGCTTCCTATAAATATTTAGGAGTATGCAATAGCTTAGTTAAGGCTTTTAGAGCACTTTAATGATAGTAGTATCATTTGGCAGTGTAGAGCAGACTATAGGCGTGGACCTAGAGTTGGTAGAGCTTGCACTGTTTTGAGGTACGAAAGTACTGTTCGAGATATCCTGACAGAGTATGCATGTATTATGTGACTGCATGATTTATATGCCATGATATTATGCTGCATTCATTTGCATCTTGCTGTATCTCCTTCGAGATGTCTGTTAGTAGGGTTGTACCCTATCCTGTTAGTGGATGGACTTCCATCGATTTGGGTCCGGCGTATCCATGGTTATCTCGGTATGGGAGCCACCTCCTGAAGCGACAGCACAGCGTGCTACATACCAGGGCCCGGTCTGTCTCTGTTATCTGATCCTTGACCTCGAGTCTATAGGGAGTTCACTTTGCATGCATGTATACTCATACTCTTGCACTGAGCGTTTTATGCTCACGTCTCGTACTCTGTATTTTCTGGACACCCTATTCCATGGGGCAGGTTTGCGATTGGACGAGGAGGGTGGATCCAGGAGGGGCTAGTCAGTGGTTGGCCAGCTGGAGCTTCGCTTAGGTTTTACTACTGTTGTTTGGGTTTATACAGCTATTCGATTTGGTTGTATATTATTGGATAAATTACAGATTCCTTTACTTGGGGTTGTAAACTATTTATGGTTTCCGCAATTTTATTCTGATATCTGTTTTATTAAGTTAATTGCATGCCTAAGTTCTGCTTAGTAGGTGATCCGGGTAAGGGTCAGTACATTTATGGTATCAGAGCATGCAAAAGATTTTTCGGGATTTAGTCTCATCTTGAGGTATTTTTGTAGATGTCAAATCGTGACGACCAGAGTTCTCATGGCAGTGTTGGTGGGCGTTGGGGTGATGCCGACCAGGAGCCTCGTCGAGAACGGCGTCATCATCATCATGACGACGAACGTTTCACTGTGCGTTGATTCTTAGCTATGGGTCCTAAGCCCTTAGTTGGAGGTGAGTCTCCGGAGGATGCGGAGAACTGGTTAGACCGCATGGAGACGACTTTTCAGACTTTCCAATGCACTGAGGAGCAGAAGGTGGAGACACTTGGCTATCTTCTGGATGGGCGTGCGCGCAGGTGGTGGAGGTTTACTTCTGCACATTTTGTTGCGGCGAGAGGAGTGGCCACCTGGGCCGAGTTCCGCACAGCTTTCCAAAAGCGGTATTTTCCTCCTGCACTCCGTCAGTCGAAGGCAGGCGAGCTACTGAGTCTGCGACAGGGAGCCATGTCTACCGATGAGTATCAGCAGAGGTTCTTTGATCTGCTATCCTATTGCCCCGAGATTGCTGATAGCTCAGAGATGAAGTATAATCTGTTCCTTCAGGGCCTTAACCCTGAGATCCATGACCGTGTGGCGGTTGGCGACGACATGTCCTACGAAGGTTTGGTGAGCCGTTGTCACCAGGTGGAGGACAGCATTCGACGGAACAAGTCTTTCTCTCAGTCGAGACCTGCTAGTTCTTTGGGTCCCCATGCCCAAACTTTCAAGAAGTCTGGATCTTCTTCTTCCTTTGGTTCTGGAGGTGTTGTCCATTTTGGTAAGGACAAGTGTGATCACTGTGGGAAGAACCATCCATCCGACAAGTGTCGTAGAGCTTCTGGAGCTTGTTTCCGTTGTGGAGAGACTGGTCATATCCGGAGGGATTGTCCACTGTCTGGGGGAGGCGGTTCTGGTTCTGGTTCAGGATCGGGTTCTCAGGCCACCGTACAGCAGAGGTCGCAGGGACAATCTGCTGGGAGTTCTCATTTGAATCCACGAGCTTCTGGCCAGGTGTTTGCCCTGAGACATGATCAGGCTGTGGAGGAGAATGAGAAAGTCATCGCAGGTACATTTTTGCTTTATGATATACCTGCTCTTGTACTTATTGACACTGGTGCATCTCATTCCTTCATTTCTGCACGTTTTGTTAAGAGGCATAAGTTACCATGCATTGCACTAGACGTAGTGATGTCTATTTCTACTCCGACGGGCCAATCTGCTTTGGCTAAGCGTCTAGTGATGGGTTGTCCTTTAGAGTTCGAAGGGAACATTCTGTTAGCGAATCTCATGGTCCTGGCGATGGACGAATTTTATTGCATTCTGGGAATAGATATGTTGACTACCTATCGAGCTTCAGTGGACTGCTATCAAAGATTAGTACGCTTTCATCCGGAGGGGAGTGAGAGCTGGTTTTTCTATGGTGAGGGAGCGCGACCCCCGATGCCTTTGGTATCAGCTTTGAGAGCCTGTCGATCTCTAGAGTCTGGCGGGGAAGGCTACCTTATCTATGCAGTTGATTTGTCCGCTGAGAGTATTGGGATAGAGAGCATTCCTGTTGTGGATGAATTTCCAGATGTATTTCCTGATGAGATTCCGGGTTTTCCTCCTGCTAGGGAAGTCGAGTTTGGCATAGAGTTGATGCCGGGTACTTCGCCTATTTCTAGAGCACCGTATCGTCTGGCTCCGTCAGAGATGCATGAGTTGAAGAATCAGCTACAGGATCTTTTGGACAAGGGGTACATTCGTCCTAGTGTATCTCCTTGGGAAGCTCCTGTTCTCTTCGTGAAGAAGAAGGATGGGTCGATGCGGCTGTGCATTGACTATCGGCAGCTGAATCGAGTCACTGTGAAGAACAAGTATCCGTTGCCTCGTATTGATGACTTGTTTGATCAGCTGCAGGGCACGTCAGTTTACTCCAAGATTGATTTGAGATCTGGGTATCATCAGTTGAGAGTCCGTGATCAGGATGTAGCCAAGACTGCATTTCGTACTCGCTATGGGCATTACGAGTTCCTAGTGATGCCATTTGGTTTGACTAATGCGCCGGCTATATTCATGGATTTGATGAACCGCGTCTTCAGGGAGTATTTGGACAAGTTTGTCGTGGTATTCATTGACGACATCTTGGTGTATTCACGTAATACGGAAGAGCATGTTTCTTACTTGCGGTTGGTACTGCAGACTCTTCGAGATGAGTAGTTGTACGCCAAGCTGAGCAAGTGTGAGTTATGGATGGATATAGTGGTCTTTCTGGGCCATATCATATCCAGGGAGGGGATATCTGTCGATCCAAGCAAGATTGAAGCGGTACTTAATTGGTCGCGTCCGACGACAGTTGCTGAGATTCGTAGTTTTCTGGGTCTAGCAGTGTATTATCGTCGCTTCATTCTGAACTTCTCTCAGTTAGCCCGACCGTTGACGCAGCTTACCCGCAAGGGTGTGGATTTCGAGTGGTCCTCCGAGTGCGAGGAGAATTTCCGTGAGCTTCGACGGCGGTTGACTTCTGCGCCGGTGTTGGCATTACCGTCAGGATCTGGAGGGTATGTAGTTTACACGGATGCTTCTCTTCAGGGGTTAGGTTGTGTCCTGACTCAGAATGGGCATGTGATCGCATACGCTTCTAGACAGCTGAAGCTTCACGAGGACAACTACCCAGTCCATGATTTGGAGTTAGCAGCCATTGTGTTCGCTTTGAAGATCTGGCGTCATTATCTGTATGGCGAGAAATTTGAGATCTTCACCGACCATAAGAGTCTCAAGTATTTGTTCACTCAGGCGGAGTTGAACATGAGGCAGAGACGTTGGATGGACTTGCTTAAGGACTATGATTGCGAGATTAAGTACCATCCGGGAGCTGCTAATCTCACCGCTGATGCTTTGAGTTGCAAGGTGCGACTATCCGCACTTCAGATTTGTTCGATGTCTAGTACGATCAGTGACTGTTGTACTTCAGGTTATACCTTTAAGCATAAGAAAGGTATGCAGAGTATCCAGATGTTTGCAATATTATCTGAGCCAGCCTTGTATTCGCGGATCCGAGATGCTCAGATGTCTGATTCGAAGACCCAGCGTTTAGCTCGTTTAGCTAACGAGGGTAGCTCGTCTGGATTTCATTATCAGTCAGATGGCTTTCTGTGTTTGTCTGGTAGGCTTGTGATTCCGCAGGATGAAGAGTTGCGAGAGGAGATTTTGTCTCAGGCACATCGCACTAAGTTGAGTATTCATCCTGTGAGCAACAAGATGTACAAGGATCTACGTACTCGTTTCTGGTGGAAGGGAATGAAACGCAGTGTTTATCAGTTTGTTTCGAGATGTTTGGTGTGTCAACAGGTCAAGGCAGAGCACCGACGACCTGGAGGATTGCTTCACAGTCTGCCTATTTCTGAATGGAAATGGGAGTTTATCACAATGGACTTTGTGACCCATTTGCCGGTATCCCCGAGGAACTGTGATGCTATCTAGGTGGTGGTGGACCGACTCACCAAGTTAGCACATTTCATTGCCTATAGCCGAGAGTACTCTGTGGATCGCATGGCACGGATGTACATTCAGGAGATCGTCCGACTTCATGGAGTGCCTGTGAGCATTGTCAGCGATCGGGACCCCAGGTTTACTTTTAGATTCTGGGGGAGTGTTCAGCGTGCGATGGGTACTACTCTCAGTTTGAGTACAGCCTATCATCCGGAGACTGATGGTCAGTCAGAGCGCACTATCCGTACGTTAGAGGATATGCTTAAAGCGTGCGTCATGGATTTTGGTTCAGCCTGGCAGGATCATTTGCCGTTGATCGAGTTCGCTTACAACAACAGCTATCACACTAGTATTGGGATGACACCTTTTTAGGCGTTGTATGGGCGACGTTGTCGTACTCCACTCTTCTGGGAAGAAGTGGGGGAGAGACAGGCTGAGGGACCGGAGTTTATCCAGCAGGCGATAGATATTGTTGATCAAATCAAGAAACGGATTAAAACTGCACAGGATCGTCAGGCCAGCTATGCTAATATCAAGCGTAGGCCCTTGCAGTTCGAGGTCGGGGAGAAAGTGTTTTTGAGAGTGTCACCTTTCCGCAAGATTCTCAGATTTGGCCTTAAGGGCAAGTTGTCTCCCAGATTTATCGGTCCGTTTGAGATCTTAGAGAGCATTGGCGATTTGGCTTATCGACTAGCTTTGCCACCGCACCTATCCAGTATTCACGACGTGTTCCACGTATCTCTGTTACGACGGTATGTGGCAGATGAATCTCATATTCTGCAGCGGTCTGAGGTTCAGGTAGACAAGGATTTGACTTATGTTGAAAAACCTCTTCGTATCCTGGATTATAAGGATAAGGTTTTACGGAACAATGTCATTCCTTTGGTTTTAGTTCAGTGGCAGCGCCGAGGCACTGAGGAAGCTACTTGGGAGCTTGAGGACAGGATGCGTAAAGACCATCCTGAGTTGTTTTGATTTCATTCTTTAAGTTGTATTCAGTTGCAAACTCTGTAAACGTTTGATTTGAATAAAGAATGTTTCTGATTTCTGTATTTGCATTCGGTACTTAAGATCTGATTTCGAGGACGAAATATCTTAAGTGGGGGAGAATGTAGTAGCCCGTACCCTAATTGAGTAATTAAAGGATTAATGCTAATTAATTGAATTGGGTATCGGACGGATCGGAAGCTCCGAAGGCACGATCGGAAGCTCCGAACAGGATCGGAAGCTCCGATGAGCGATCGGAGGCACCGATGTTATTACGTCAGGCATGACGTGTGGTTGGATCGGAAGCTCCGATCAGGACCGGAAGCTCCGATCACCTCTATCCGGAGTCAACAAGTGATATTTTGACACGTGGCAGATCAGGATCTTCGGAAGCTCCGATGATAGGATCGGACGTTCCGATCGAGGTTCGGACGTTCCGATCAAGGATCGGAAGTTACGATCGTTGTCTATAAATAGAAGGCCAAGACTTCACTTTCATTTGCCAATTTCGAGTTCTCCTTTCCCTTCTAGTCCTTTTGGAGCTGTTCTAGTCTTCTTAGGCTTGGTCCGGAGGTCGGCAAGGCATTCGGTAGTCGTAACGGAGTTGTGCCCAAGCTCTGGAGGCATTGACATCAAAGGGCTAACGACGGACGAAGGTATTGCTTTTGCTTCCTATAAATATTTAGGAGTATGCAATAGCTTAGTTAAGGCTTTTAGATCACTTTAATGATAGTAGTATCATTTGGCAGTGTAGAGCAGACTATAGGCGTGGACCTAGAGTTGGTAGAGCTTGCACTGTTTTGAGGTACGAAAGTACTGTTCGAGATATCCTGACTGAGTATGCATGTATTATGTGACTGCATGATTTATATGCCATGATATTATGCTGCATTCATTTGCATATTGCTGTATCTCCTTCGAGATGTCTGTTAGTAGGGTTGTACCCTATCCTGTTAGTGGATGGACTTCCATCGATTTGGGTCCGGCGTATCCACGGTTATCTCGGTATGGGAGCCACCTCCTGAAGCGACGGCACAGCGTGCTACATACCAGGGCCCGGTCTGTCTCTGTTATCTGATCCTTGACCTCGAGTCTATAGGGAGTTCACTTTGCATGCATGTATACTCATACTCTCGCACTGAGCGTTTTATGCTCACGTCTCGTACTCTGTATTTTCTGGACACCCTATTCCATGGGGCAGGTTTGCGATTGGACGAGGAGGGTGGATCCAGGAGGGGCTAGTCAGTGGTTGGCCAGCTGGAGCTTCGCTTAGGTTTTACTACTGTTGTTTGGGTTTATACAGCTATTCGATTTGGTTGTATATTATTGGATAAATTACAGATTCCTTTACTTGGGGTTGTAAACTATTTATGGTTTCCGCAGTTTTATTCTGATATCTGTTTTATTAAGTTAATTGCATGTCTAAGTTGTGCTTAGTAGGTGATCCGGGTAAGGGTCACTACACCCTGTGTTTGGGTATTGTGTACCTTGTGGCGGGGCAGGTTTGAGGCTGGACGGTCCCGGTGGTTCTTAGCAGGGTTGAGGTTGCTACCGTGCAGAGGTAGTTTGTTAGAGATTCTGATCCCCTAATTTCGATTTGGTTGTATAAAGAATTATACACTGTTTCTATCGTCGGTTGTATTCTGCCGATTGGATTTGTTGTACTTTGGAATTATCCGCTATTTAACGCTTTAATTATTATTGCTTGCGCTAATCACTCTGATTAGGTAGTGGATCCGGGTAGGGTCGCTACACTTCTGCCCCATAACACAATTTTGAAATCATCTAGATCAAGATAATACTTACATCAATTGATAGCCCTTCTCGCAAGGAGTCCGGAACTATTTTCGGAATTGAATTCGGACAAACGGATCAAAAGTTATTGAATTTAGAAGATCACTTTGCAAGAGAGAATTGTGATAATCGATGGAGGCTGCTGAATTTCTGAGAAGATGATGATAATTCCATGCATATACACGTTCAAACTCATATTCAAGACAAGTGTCCAAGTAAATATCTGAAAATTGCACTTTGGCCCCTCAAATCTTTCCTATTTGCAAATCGGTCCTCGGCAAACCTTTTTAATTCAATTTCAATCCTAAATAATTTAAGAATATTAGAATTTAAATCAAAACTCTAAATATTCCCAAATTAAATATACTCGAATTAAAATTCAATTATTTTCGGATTAATTCAAATAATCTCGGGCCTTACAATTCTCTCCCTCTAAGATCGGATTCTGTCCTCGAAATCTCATGCAATTTGTACGCACATAAGATAAGGAATAAGAAAAAAAACTGAATAAGAACTCATATCCGTAGAATAACTCAGAATAACACTGTCTCATAGCGGATTCAACTTCTCATAACTTCTTCAGTTCTTCTATAACTACCTCACTGATTCAATTCTGAGTTACTTTTCTTTATAATCAAATATCTGTATCAGCTGTTTGACATAGATCAATGTCTCATCAAACTCAATCTCATCTGACTGAAGTACATAAGAAGTCTCATTCTAATATGTTCGCAGCATTAAATACATCGCGAATATCAGAAAGCAATAAAGACAATATAAGTCGATAGGCAAGATTGCCTACTTCTTCAGAAGTGTCATCAGATTCAACAATTCTTGGAGATAATATTCGTCGCTTGTCAAATCAGACCATGCTTCTAACAATAGAAATTGGCAAACATAATCGGTCTCCCTGTTCAAAACACAAAGATCAGTGTCTGATATTCGTATGTTTTGCTTCTCGTTCATCAACTATCTTCATTCTCTTCTGAATAAGCTTCTCTTTCTCTGTCATTTCTCAAATCATATCACATCTGATAATTGATAGTTCTGAAATACTATCTCAATTCAGATAATTTCTAATTTTCTAGTCATTTCACAATTCAGAACACTATACAATACCATTAGATAGCTTTCTAGGAATTACAATCTCCAAGTGGCAATATTAGTCAGCTAATACCGAATCAGGTATTATAATTCTGAGCATCTCCTCAAATTTTGGATAGTCAACTCAGACAATCCATCGAAAAGAGAATGGTAGAATGAAATCACATACAACCAAATACTCAAAATATCTGACAATCAATGCCACAATCTATCAAATAAATCTAAAGTTTCCAACTCGACAATAGATTTGAATAATTCATGTCATCTCATCATGTCATTAACTTCTTTTTCAGCTATCTTCTCATATTTGTAGCATATCCAAGACAGCATAATTTTTCATTTGTTTAAATCTACTTCAAGCAATCCCAAACTCAAAACAACCAGTAGCACAACAGTACTATTCAACTCAAAATAGTACTCTGATACACTAGATTTCAACGTCTCTGCAATATCATCGAGTCATATCAATTCCAGAATCAAACTCTTTTGGCGATCTTTCATAGCAAGTAATAACATTTCTTGTATAGCTCCTCGCTATTTCATCATATGGTATAGCTTCAAATACAACATCTCATGCCATCTGTAAGAACTATCAAATATTATATCACAATCTCATACCGATATAGATAGTTTCAGAATAAAATTCAACGGAATTTGATCTTCTTTCGATTCTGAACTACTAATCTGTTCATAAAGCATTCAATTGATCTCGCTCAGTCTAATTCATTGACAGACTAGGCATTAGAACCAATAATTCTATCACATCTGCATTCATTTCTCATCTATTAGAATCGATAAATTCTGTAATTGCTCAAATCAATCCTCTAGTCAAGGAAAAAAGATAACAATTAATTATCGTAGCCTTATTCAATTTCTGATAATTAGCCCAAAATCTCAATGATCTGTATTTCCTTCAATTCTTGCAGTTCTGTTGGGGCCATTCTATAAGGTACTTTCGAAGTCAATAAGATACCTGACATCAATTACATATTGAATTCCATCGCACAGACTAGAAGTAATCTCATAATTTCATCTGGAAAATATCAGCAATTCGATAATAATTGGCAAATCAACCAATTCTGAGCTAGCTTCCAATACATGTTGGAACTCTGTTCCTGGATCTGTGTGATCCGGCACCCAAGGCAGCGGAAGTTTAAAATTTTATGATCTGGAACAATTCCAGATCTATGGATGCCAGATCCTTTGTGATTAAAACAATTGAGTAAAATAATAATAACAATTATAATTTTACCTCTTCAAGCTATGGCTTGATCTATGGACTCTAACAGATTAAATCTGCTCTTGTTATAAATCCCAGGAACTGAAGTCTGGATCAACTCCTTAATCAGGTCCACGAATAGAAAACTAAACCCTCTGATAGATTGCAATATAAAATCTATCAGATGTTTCTCGATGAGATTTACAGATCTGATCTGTCAATTCAGAATGTAATTTTCCAAAAATTACAGACTGAATTCTCTCACGAAAGGGAGAAGGGATTTTCGAATTCCTAGCTTGGAATAATGTATGTAACGCCCCTTTTTATCTTAAATGAGTTTATTTGAGTTAATCGGAGATTGCAGAGTTCAAGAGCCGACTTGATTTTGATCAGGGTCCTTTTTACAAATTTTGGATTTTTCAGGGACTAAAACGCAAATATCGGTTTTATTAGATATTTATAAGGGAAATGACTTGTATTATTCATTCATCACCTTCCCTTAGCCGCCTCCCCTCCATTGAAATGCTTTAAACGTTTCTCCAAGCTCCCAGAATCCAGTCCGAGCTCGATCTGGCTGTTGGAATTTATTTCTGAAGGCAGATTATCGATCACTGCAGTGAGAGCTCTGTTATATTGTAAGTTCTTCTTCGATCGGATACATTCTAGTTTTTGGATGTTGTTAGAATCGTTCGAGATTCGAGAATGTTGTTCTAGACAGAGTTCTGATCGTTTATTATCTGTCGGTTTTGAATTAGAGCGACGTTCGGATTTGTTATGATTTTTGGAAGCCATTTTCGAAAATGTGGATTTTGAGATTGATGGGTTTGCCTTGTTATTGTTGTTTTGGGCTTTGATATGAGGTTATATCAGTATTTAACTGCTGTTTGCGTTTCCGGTTTGTTCAGTTTATAGCTGTTATGCCGTCGGTTTGGGTTTTGGGGTTTTCGAATCGTTTTTGTATTGATTGAAGCCTTGGCTTGTGAGTGATCATGGTTGTTGATCAATTCTTGTATTCGTACAGATTCTTTGGAGTTTGTCGAGCCCTGTGTTAGCAGCATTGTTCGTCGAGAGTTGGACGAAGAACGGTAAAGAGATTTCCTTGAACCGTTGTTTGTTGTTTAGGTTGTATAGTTGTTGATACAATCTTTTGTTGTAGCTTGTCCGGAGTTGGATCTACGACATTGAAAGGTAAAAGCAGTCATCATAGCGGGATAGCATACTCGGGACTGTCGGTTCTCGAGTTTCCCTTTCAAATCACATATTGCATCAATACTTGTTCTAGCATGTGGAACTTGTATTTGGTTCTTATTTGAGTTGTTTATGTGGCTTATGTTTATGTTTTGATATGCATTCATCTTAAGCCAATCTTGTTCTAGCGGGCAGAACCGCCCCTTTTTGTTTAGGCGTTTGGGAACTATGATTGAGTGGCCTAGGTCGTAGTCGTTTCTCCTGGTGCTAGAATACTCATTATAGTTGCTCAAAGTCTAGAGGAGTAGGATACGTGGCACCACCTCGATTGGGAGAGTCGGTGAGTCGTTATGTGATCTCATCCTCGGGATCCCAAAAGCACAGCAGCAATCCTTTGTTTATCAGATTTGATATCCCGGTTTAAAGACATGCATTTCATTACGTTGTTATTGATTGTGTTGTTGTATTGGAAGCATATTTATTGTTTTATTACTTGATATGTTGCTTTTACTGGGATTATCATTCTCACCGGTTATCCGGCTGTTTCTTTGTTTTGTATGTGTACTTGGCAACAGGAAGGGCAGGATCAAGTCAGCATAGACTTGGTTAGCGTCCAGAGCAAGACATAGAAGTGAGACTCGTTTAGAAGTCGAATCAGCATGTCAACCTAGTTATGTTTTGCGAACATGTTTAGTCATTCGAACTTCTCGTAATTGTTTTGTAAGCAAGAATCAATGTAGGTACTACCGTATTGAATGTTTCTCTTCCCTAAACCTTACTTGTATTGTTATTGGCATGTCAAATACTCTTAATGAAAGTGTTTAGGTTTTGATTGAGTTTAATTCAGTGCCTTAGCAATCTGGGCGAGGGGACGGCGCGGGCGCGCGGTTGTTGGCGCGGATGCGCGGCCTCTTTGCGAGGTATGGGCGCGGGCGCTCTTACTTAGAGCACGGGCGCGCTAGTTTTTGTGCAGCATAAGCGCGGGCGCGCTGGTTTTTGCGGGGCTTAGGCGCAGGCTCGCTGATGTCAGCGCGGGCGCGCGAGCCTCCTTTTAAAAAAAATATATATATATTTTGGGTTCTTGTTTACTTATCGCTTGTTGTCTAATATTAGTTGATTAGAAACGAGGTCTCACATTAAGTGGTATCAGAGCCTTAAGATTCTTGGTTGAACTAGAGTGAGCGGGTAGATCGAGTCTGCGTGTAATGGCTCCTCGCATGTGTTTGAATTATTTAACTGTATACTTAATTCCATGCGAGCATACTTTATTGTTGAGAATTATTTGAATTACATGGTTATGTGATTTACTTTTATAAAGCATGATCTACTTGAGATATAACTGCTTATGTTATCGACTGGTATCCGGTATTCCAAGCGGTTGTAAGGGCACTGATTGTAGCGATTGAGATATCTCGTGTCCTAACCTTTGATTATCAGATGGGTCCTCGTCGAGTGATAAACAGAAACACACCGCCAGTTATCCCTGCGACTGAGCAAGCTAGCACTGAAGTTGATCAGTTGGATGCTTCAGAAACGCCTATGGAAACCTTGCTGAAGAGGTTTCAGTCGTTCAATCCGCCGTTATTGATGGGTTCAGAAAATCCAGTTGACTGCGAGAGTTGGTTGGATGATATCGATCAGTTGTTTGATTCCATTGACTACACCGATGATCGCCGAATCAAGTTAGTAATTCATCAGCTGCGTGGTGGTGCTAAGAGCTGGTGGATCATGACAAAGAAAGCATTTGAGATTAGAGGTACAGAGGTTACTTGGACTCTTTTTAAATCTGAGTTTTATAAGCGATTTTTCCCTATCTCGTATCGTAAGGATAAGGGAGCAAAGTTTGCAAATCTGAAGCAAGGGAATCTGAACATCGAAGAGTACGTTGCCAAGTTTGATAGTCTATTGCGTTTTGCACCGCTAATTGCCGGAGATGAAGAAGCTAAGGCAAATCAGTTCATCAATGGGTTGAACCCCGACATCTTCACGTTGGTTAACACCAACAGGCCTAACAACTTTGCGGATGCCATGAATCACGCAAAGGGAGCAGAAGCAGGCTTGTGGAGGCAAAGAGGTAATCAGGTGGCACCACAGCAACAGAGGCAATATCAGAACCAACCGTCTCAGTATCAGAATCAACCATCTCAGCATCAGAACCAGCAGCAGAGGTATGAAGGTGGTAGCAGTGGGGGAAATAGAAAGGACAAGTACAAAGCAAGAGGTAAACAGTTTAAGAGGCAGGGGAACAGTTCTTCTAGTTCCAGCGGTTCGAAGCAATTCGTTTCAGGACCGAGTTCTGGGTCATCATCCTTGTACTGCAGCAAGTGTGGGGGAAGACACTCACCGGATCAGTGTGTGGGAGTCTTTGGTAATTGTAACACCTATCAGCAACCGGGACACTTCTCTAAGGTGTGCCCTCAGCGTAGCAGAGATAGAGCTCAGAGCGGAAGTTCATCTTGACCTGCAGCTCAACCCGAGAGGCAGTCTTCTGCAGTGCACTCTTTCCAGCCTCAGCAGCAGAACAGACAGGGAGGTAACTCTAGTGCGAACCAGCCTCCAAGACAGCAGGCACGAGTCTTTGCTTTGACAGAGGATCAGGCTCAGGCAGCACCTGACGATGTTATAGCAGGTAACTGTTTGATTTTCGGTTATTCTGCTCATGTTTTGATAGATACAGGTGCTTCCCATTACTTTATCTCTGAGAAATTTGTGTTATTGCATGCTTTGCCTACTGAGTTGTTGCCTACAGTAGTAGCTGTTACTTCACCTTTGGGTGGAGGAATTGTTTTTGTCAGACTAGTCAGGAACTGTGAACTTTGTTTTGAGGGGAATTTGTTAGAATTCGACTGTATTGTTCTTGGGTTGTCAGATTTTGATTGTATTGTCGGTATAGATGCTTTGACCAAGTACAGGGCAACAGTTGATTGTTTTCTGAAGGTTGTCAGGTTCAGACCTGAAATGGCAGACGAGTGGAAATTCTTTGGTAAGGGTTCTCGATCTAGAATTCCTTTGATTTCAGTGTTATCTATGACTCGTTTGTTACAGAGAGGTGCAGAAGGATTTTTGGTTTATGCAGTTGATGTACTGAAATCTAGCCCAGCTTTGGTAGATTTACCAGTGGTTAGAGATTTTGCTGATGTGTTTCCGGAAAGATGCTCCTGGATTGCCACCTTTGCGAGAGATCGAATTCAGCATCGATTTGGTGCCAGGTACTCAACCTATTTCCAAAGCTCCTTATCGTATGGCACCTATTGAACTGAGAGAGTTGAAGGAGCAACTTGAAGATTTGATTGCCAAGGGATACATCAGACCTAGTGTATCGCCTTGGGGTGCTCCTGTGCTATTTGTTCGGAAGAAGGATGGCTCTATGCGGCTTTGTATCGACTACCGTCAGTTGAATCAGGCTACAGTTAAGAATAGGTATCCTTTACCCCGAATAGATGACCTTTTTGATCAGCTGCAGGGTTCTTCTGTCTATTCGAAGATTGATCTGAGGTCAGGTTATCATCAGCTGAGAGTGCGAGAGGAAGATGTTCCTAAGACCGCATTCAGAACGAGGTATGGTCATTCTGAGTTTATAGTCATGCCGTTCGGTTTGACTAATGCTCCAGCGGTTTTTATGGGTTTGATGAACCGTATCTTTCAGCATTATTTAGATGAGTTCGTCATTATCTTTATCGATGATATTCTTATCTACTCGAAGAACTGTACTGACCATGCAGAGCACTTGAGGATCGTATTGCAGATTTTGCGAGTTGAGCAGTTGTTTGCCAAGTTGTCTAAGTGTGAATTCTGGTTGGATCGAGTCGTCTTTCTCGGTCATATCATTCCTAGAGATGGGATTTCTGTCGATCCCAGCAAGATTGAAGCGGTTATGAATTGGCCTAGACCGACATCAGTACCTGAGATCAGAAGCTTCATGGGTTTAGCTGGTTATTACCGTCGTTTCATCGAGGGTTTCTCGTCTATTGCCAAGCCTATTACCCAGCTGACTCAGAAGAATGCGCCTTTTGTCTGGATTGCAGATTGTGAGACTAGCTTTGTTGATCTGAAGAGGAGACTGACCAGTGCTCCGATTCTTTCTATTCCGAAGGGTACTGGAGGTTTCATAGTCTATTGTGATGCTTCTAACCGAGGCCTGGGTTGTGTTCTTATGCAGCATAAGCATGTGATAGCGTATGAATCGAGGCAACAGAAACCGCACGAGACTCATTATCCGGTTCATGATCTTGAACTAGCTGCGATTGTTTTTGCTCTGAAGATCTGGCGTCACTATCTTTATGGTGAGTCTTTCGAGATCTTTTCTGACCATAAGAGCCTTAAGTACTTGTTTTCACAGGCAGAGCTGAATATGAGACAGAGAAGATGGTTAGATTTGTTGAAGGATTTGGACTGTGAAATCAAGTATTATCCGGGAAAGTCGAATGCAGTTGCAGATGCCTTGAGCCGAAAGCTTTGTTCTTTATCTCTTTCTACTATTGGTGTTTCTCAGTTGATCGATGATTGTTGCACTTCTGGTTTAGAGTTTGAAACAGATAGGGAGACTATCAGAGTGTTTGCTATTCAAGCCGAACCGGAGTTGTTTGTTGCAATCAGAGTAGCACAGAAGTCTGAGCCGAGCATTCAGGTTTCAGTAGAGAAAGTCAGATCTGGGCATCAGTCTGAATTCCAGGTTAGAGACGATGTTTTGTTTGTGAATAACCGTATTGTTGTGCCTCATATTTCGGAATTGAGACAGCGTATTCTTCGAGAGGCTCATTGCAGTCGGTTTAGTATTCATCCTGGAGGTCGTAAGATGTACAACGATCTGAAGATTCAGTTTTGGTGGAAGAGAATGAAGAGCGACGTAGCGAGGTTTGTATCTCGGTGTTTGAATTGTCAGCAGGTGAAAGCAGAACGGAAGCGACCAGGAGGTCTGTTGCACAGTCTATATGTTCCTGAATGGAAGTGGGATCACATTTCCATGGATTTCATCATGAAGCTACCACGATCCATTCGAGGATGCGATGCCATTTGGGTAGTGATCGACCGATTGACGAAGTCTGTGTGTTTTATTCCGTACAGGATGACGTATCGTCATGATCAGATGGCTGAGTTGTATGTTAGAAATGTTGTGAGATTGCATGGTGTGCCGAAGTCGATCGTTTCAGACAGAGATCCTAGATTCACTTCTCACTTTTGGCACAGTCTTTAGGGGGCACTTGGTACTCGATTGCATCTGAGTACAGCTTATCATCCTCAGACTGATGGACAGTCAGAGCGGACTATCCAGACATTAGAGGATATGCTGCGAGCGGTAGTGCTAGACTTTGTGTGAGACCTCGGTTCTAAACAACTAATCTCGGATTAGACAACAATTAAGCAAACAAGATCCAAGACTAAAAGCAAGAAATTTTTTTTTTTAAAAGGGGGTGCGCCCGGGCGGCTAAAATCTGCAGCCCGGGCGCCTCCAAAAATAGCAACCTGCTGTTGGGCTCGAATGGGGTGTGCGCCCGGGCGGCTAAAAACAGCAGCCCGAGCGCCCCCTGCTGCAGAACTTGGGAACAGCAGAAAAACAAGGAGGTTCGGCTCCAAAACTTCCAAAACGAAATCATGCATAACAACGCAACTCAAAACGTTAATACACATGCATACTCCAATACAAAGTAGTTCTAAAGTTATACAATCTCAAACTAATAGAACATGCATCAATCTAAGTTCCATAACCGATACGAAATGAGTTCGAATAAAATCTACGTTCGATTACATATTCGACTTCTAAAACAACAAGGCCTCACTCTATCAACTCTTCCGCCTAGTCACGCAATCTCTGACTCGGTCCTACCCCACCTGTTGCCAAGCACACATACAAAGACAAGACAACAGCCGGATAATCCGGTAAGAATATGATTCCCAGTAAAAGAGACAAACATGCATATCATAAAAACATCTCAAACGAAATGCATCAACTTTCAGATATTCAATTAACAACCATGCAATTCCATAAGCATATATAAACTCAATTCAGATGCATAAATGCAATGCATGTCTTTAAATCTGGGATTATCAAGTCGGATAATCAAAAGAGTTGCTGCTTTTGCTTTTGGGATCCCGAGGACGAGATCACGTAAACAACCCACCGACTCTCCCGATCGAGGTGGTGCTACGTATCTCCATCCTCTAGACTTTGGTGCGACTATAAGGAGTATGCTAGCACTAGGTGAAACGGCTACACCCAGGCCACTCGCAATATAATCCCCAAAACGTCTATCATAAAAGGGTCGTCCTGCCCACTGCTCAAATCAAGGATTCTTAGCTCAATATGAATGCAATGCAAAACATAACTCAAATAACTCAAATAATCAAATAACATGCAAGTATGTGATTTTTCCGGAACACTCGAATCAAGTCGGATTCGAGTCACACGTTCCATTCCAGTCTAAGTCATCTTATACCTCTATCCAACAATGTCGATGCTCCAAACCTGGAAACAACAACGATTCCTTAATTCAAGATTCATTCTAACATTAACGATAATAAGCAAGTCGATACTATACCGGCTACAATCTCCAAGTTGCACCAAGCTGCAATCTCGCAACTCCACTAGCCTCAAATAAATCTGTACCAGAAGTAATAAGGCTCGAGATTAACATACAACTCAATTGAAGGCTTGGCTCCAACAATTCGAATCGATAGACAATCCAAAACTCAAACTGACGGCATAACGGCTATAATCTGATCAAACCGGAAATGCAGACAGCATAATATCAATCCAAACAACTCTTATCAATCATCATTCAAACAAAACAATCCAATTCCAACAAATCACAAAACTCATTTTTTCGAAAATCCCTTCTAAAATTCATAACAATTCCGAACGACGCTCTATTTCAAAATCGACAGAGAATAAACGATCAGAACTCTGTCAAGAACAACATACTAGCAACTCAATCGATTCTAACGACATCCCAAAACTAGAATGTCTTTGATCGGAGAAATACTTACGATAGAACGAAGCTCTCTCAGCCGTGATCGCTAATCTGCCTTCAGAAATAAATTCCAACGGACGGATCGAGCTCGGAGAGAAATATAAAAGCTTGAAAAGCTTTGGAGTCGCCTTCCATGGAGGGAGACGGCTTGGAGGGGAAGGATGAGTGAAGGAGAAAAGTCAAAGGAGCTATAAATATCTAACAAATCCAATATTTGCATTTTAGTCCCTCAAAATTCCAAAATTTGCAAAAAGGACCCTGATCAAAATCAAGTCGGCTCTTGAACTCTGGAATCTCCGATTATCTCAAATAAAGTCGATTAAGATAAAATCGGGGCGTTACACTTTGGCACTAGTTGGCAGGATTCTTTGCCTCTTGTCGAGTTTTCTTACAACAACAGCTTCCAAGCGAGTATCGGTATGGCGCCTTTTGAGGCTTTGTATGGTAAGAAGTGCCGATCTCCGTTGTTTTGGGATGAATTGTCCGAGTCATCAGATTTGGGACCGGAGATGCTTAGAGATATGGCAGAGCAGGTTAAGATCATTCAGACCAGAATGAAGTCAGCTCAAGATAGACAGGCGAAGTATGCATGTAAGGCCCGGGATTAATTAAAATTAATCCGAATTTATTTAATTTTAATCCAAGTATATTTAATTTGGGAATATTTAGAGTTTTGATTTAAATTCTAATATTCTTAAATTATTTAGGATTGAAATTGAATTAAAATAAGGGTCGAGGACTAAATTGCAAATATTGAAGACTTAAGGGACTAAACTGCAATTATGCTTGAAAGTTATCAGATTCTAATTCTAACACTCAGCATGAATACGTGTTATTATCTAAGGAATTCAGAATTTGAGCAGAGAAGTCGATTTCCTTCACTTTGGTTTGATTTCATGATTTTTGAATTGTCGTAACTTTTGCTCCGGTTATCCGATTTTGATTCCGTAAAGTGTTCTGGAATCCTTACAACAAGGGCTTCGATCTCGTGTAAGTTTTATGATGTTTTATATGGGTTTCAGAATCCGTTATTGTGCAGAGATCAGATTATATGTGTTTTTTATGTTCTTAACATTCTATCGATTGTATATGCGCTACCGAATCGAAGTTGGATGATTGAATGGATTGGTTATGACTTCTAGCATGTATATTGATGAGTTTAGCTGCTGATATGATGTTATGTGACTGAGTTTTATAAGATATATGCTGATATATTATTTTGAATTACAAGTTTTGAAGTCGGGATTACGTCGGTTACCGATTTTCAATCGCTATGCCGTTTAATCGAGTTTTTGGACTGTTTTGATATTCGATAGCTAAGCTGAAACACTTATCTTGATGATGTGAATGTTATAGAATTTTATTCTTCCGTTTCAGTCGAGTTTGGAAGGCCAACAACTCGAGACAATGACTTTGAACCGAAGAAGTTGGATTGAGGTTTGAAATGAGCTTGATCGATGATCTTATGTTGTTTTCGACTCGATTTTGATATGATAGATTGAAATAAAGTTGATATATGTATTTTGGTTGTATCTTTCAGATTTGAAGAGTTCAGAATCAAAATGAACAAAGGTATAATGACGACATCGCGAAGTAGGGACTTTGAAACTCAAGAACGACTAATCTTGAATTGGCCCACAAAAACCACATACTTGTTTATGTTTTTGATTTGATTGTGATGTTGTCGATCCATCACAGGTAGTGGATCTTTATATTCGAGTTGATATGATGCTATATTGAATTGATTCTATGCCAAGGTTGTTGTTAACCTTATTTGCGAGTCGGTTACGAACTCGTTAGATGGATATCCATGTCAAGATCATTTATGAATCTTGATGGCCTCGAAGTTATGTGAATCAATTCATATTTAAAGAGTTTACGTACTCTATTTGTTGAGTCGAGTTTAAATAGAGTCAAGATGATTTATTTAACGCTTTCTATATGTTGGTTATACTGAGAATGTTTTCTCACCGGAGTTTATCCGGCTGTTGTCTTGTTTTGTATGTGTGCATGACAACAGATGGGACAGGAGCTAGTCATCGACGTCATTGACAGCTGGGAGAGAGTCTAGCACGTGAGGACTCGGGTTGTAGATGATGTATTGAACTTTAGAAGCATTAAACCTTAGTTATGTTGGTTTTGGAATACATGTATGAAACTTGATATAGTTTATGTCGTTTATCGATCTTTAGCGACTTGTTCGATGTAAATAAATGCATGTATAAATGCTTATGACTTTGTTTATGAGTATATGCATGTTTTGGACTTGATATATCATGTATTGGATCATGTTTTGATGATTTAGATTGGAAGGAATCGGATTGACAGCAAAATGTGATCTGCAGATTTTCTGAAAATTTGAGCCCGCTCGATCCGCAGAAATTGACGGATCGAGCGAGCCCTGTATTTTTCAAAACAGAGAATTTAGTTTTTGGCTCGCTCGATCCGCAGAAGTTGACGGATCGAGCGAGGCCAAATTGTTTCCAGACCGAGAGTTGAGCAATTGTGCTCGCTCGATCGGGTGTTTTTCACCGATCGAGCGAGACACTGAAATTTTAAAAAAAATAAAAATTTACTTGGCTCTTGGTTTATTAATTGATGTTTAATGAATGTTAATTGTTCATTAATTGTCCTAAGATGAGATTAGCAACCCGAGGTCCCCACAACAGGTGGTATCAAAGCATAAGTTTCTTGGACTGAGATTAGATGAGCGGGGTAGATCGAGTCTTCTATTCTGATTTATTTATTGCTTTTATAATTGTATGGTATATGATTGATTGATTACAGATATTAAATTGTCACATGATGCTGTGATAATTTGCGAAGAATATGCTATACAATGGTTTGAATTACATGTTATCTGGTTATTTGATTGAAGTACTAGCATGTATTATGAGGATGAATCAAAACTCGATCTTTTATGAAGGAAATGTGGACTGTAACAGACTTGTTGTAATTGAGATTGAACTGTACACTAATCTGTTTGATTATCAGATATGCCTCCCCGACCAGCACCGAGGGTTAGACAGACATTGGCTACGAATCAGCCTGAACAGACAAATGCTGCAAAGGTCCCAGTGACAGTTTCTGAACATGGACAGGGTAGTACTTGTACTGATGAGTTTAGTGATGCTAATCCGATGGAGAAACTTCTGAAACGATTCCAGTCATTCCAACCACCAAAGTTGCAAGGAACTGAGAATGCTATAGAGTGCGAGAACTGGCTGGAAGATATTGAGCAGTTATTTGAGTCTATTGACTATTCAGATGATTGTCGTGTGAGACTGATTATTCATCAACTGCATGGCCTTGCCAAGAGTTGGTGGATAGCGACGAAGAAATCATTGGAGAACCAACGTACTGTTATTACCTGGTCTGTATTTCGAACTGCTTTCTATCAGCGTTTCTTTCCTGTGTCTTATCGCAAGGACAAAGGAGCAGAGTTTGCGATTTTGCAACAGGGACAGTTAAATATCGAGGAATATGTTTCCAAATTCACCATCTTGTTGAAGTTTTCTCCACATATCGCTGTTAGTGATGAAGCTCAAGCCGATCAATTTATCAATGGCTTGAATCCTGATGTATTTACACTTGTGAATTCGAGAAGACCGAATACCTTTGCTGATGCTCTGAATCGAGCAAAGGGTGCAGAAGCAGGGATACTGAAACAACGAGGAGCACAGTTTGTGCCACAACCAGTGAGACAGTCTCAAGAACAGCCACAAATTCCACCGCCACCTCGATTTGAAGCTGGAGGTAGCAGTGGTGGAAAGAAGAGTTTCTTTAAAGGCAAGAGCAAACAGTTTAAGAGATCAGGTGGTGGTAGTTCTTCGAGTTCAAGTGGATCACGACAATCCCGAGCTGGTGGGTCTGAGGTGTATTGCACCAAGTGTGGTGGTCGACATTCTAATGATCAGTGTCGAGGCGTGTTTGGTAGTTGTCATATTTGCAACAAGATGGGACACTTTTCGAGGGTTTGTCCCCAAAGAGGTTCTGAAGGTGCTCAAGGTACTGGATCGTCTAGACCAGTAGCTCAGACTGACAGACAGATATCTTCAGTGCACTCTTTCCAACCACAGTCTGTAGCACAAGGAAGAGGAGGAGGTCAAACTGTAAATCAACCTCCGAGGCAACAAGCACGAGTGTTTGCACTGACAGAAGAACAAGCACAAGCGGCGCCAGACGATTTTATGGTTATCCTGCCTACGTGTTATTTGATACTGGTGCGTCGCATACCTTCATTTCTGAACGCTTTGTTGCATTACATTCATTGCCTATGGAACCATTAGCAACTGTAGTATCTATATCTTCACCGTTGGGAAAAGGTATAGTATCTGTGAAGTCTGTTAGAAACTGCATACTACAGTATGAAGGTAATGAAGTCGAACTTGACTGTATTGTTCTTGGTTTGTCCGATTTTGACTGTATTATCGGTATCGATATGCTAACCAAGTACAGAGCAACAGTTGACTGTTTTCAAAAGATTGTGAAGTTCAGACCTGATATGACTGATGAGTGGAAATTCTATGGTAAGGGATCACGAGCCAGAATTCTTTTGATATCTGTTCTTTCTATGAGTGACTTGTTACAGAAAGGGGCGGAAGGATTCCTTATTTATGCAGTCGATATATTGAAGACTAGTCCGAAATTGACTGATATACCGGTGGTGAGTGAGTTTGCAGATGTATTCCCTGACGAGATTCCAGGATTGCCACCGTATAGAGAGGTAGATTTCGGTATTGAATTGATGCCAGGTACACAGTCGATATCGAAAGCACCTTACCGTATGGCACCGATTGAACTGAAAGAACTAAAAGACCAACTTGAAGATTTGTTGGCCAAGGGATATATCAGACCGAGTGTTTCCCCATGGGGTGCTCCGGTATTATTCGTCGAAAGAAAGACGGATCGATGAGATTATGTATTGACTACCGGCAATTGAACAAGGAAACGGTAAAGAATCGCTATCCTTTACCTCGTATCGATGATTATTTGATCAATTGCAGGGATCGTTAGTATATTCGAAGATTGATCTACGATCCGGATATCATCAACTGAGGGTTAGAGACAAAGACATTCCTAAGACTGCATTTAGAACCAGGTATGGCCATTATGAATTCATAGTCAAGCCTTTTGGTCTAACGAATGCACCAGCAGTTTTTATGGGATTGATGAATAGAGTATTTCAAAGATATTTAGATGACTTTGTGATTATCTTTATCGATGATATTTTGATATACTCTAAGAATCTGTGTGAACATGCTGATCATCTCCGAACTGTATTGAGAATATTAAAAGAAGAAAAATTATATGCCAAGTTATCCAAATGTGAGTTTTGGCTGCAGCGAGTTGTTTTTTTGGGTCATGTAATTTCAGGAGATGGCATTTTCGTTGATCAGAGTAAGGTTGAAGCTGTGATTAGTTGGCAGAGACCGACATCTGTGCCAAAAATTTGAAGTTTTATGGGCTTAGCAGGTTATTATCGTCGATTCATTCAAGATTTTTCATCTATAGCAAAGCCTATTACACAGCTTACACAGAAGAATGCACCATTTATTTGGTCTGAAGCATGTGAAAGGAGTTTTATCGAGCTAAAGAAGAGATTGACTACAGCGCCTGTTCTAATAATCCCTACAGGTACTGGTGATTTTGTTGTTTATTGTGATACTTCTCACCAGGGTTTGGGATGTATTTTAATGCAGAAAGGACATGTTGTTGCTTATGCTTCTCGACAACTGAAACCACATGAAGTCAGATATCCGATTCATGATCTTGAATTGGCTGCAATCGTCTTTGCATTGAAAATCTGGAGACATTACTTATATGGCGCGAAGTTTGAAATCTTTTCTGATCACAAAAGTATGAAGTATCTGTTTTCAAAATCTGAGTTGAATATGAGACAATGACGATGGCTTGATTTGTTGAAGGATTTCGATTATGAAATCAAATACTATCCGGGAAAATCTAATGCAGCAGCGGATGCCCTAAGTAGAAAGGTATGTGCTTTATCCTTGTCTACGATAGGTGTATCTAATTTGATTGAAGATTGTTGTATTTCGGGGTATGTATTTGAGACAGATAGAAGGCCGATGAGAGTGCATGCAATCAGTGCTGAGCCAGAGTTATTGATTCGTATCAAAGAAGCACAAAAAGCCGATCAGAATGTGCAGAAATCGATTGAAATGATTCGATCAGAACATCAGTCTGAGCACAAGGTTAGTAATGATGATAAATGACCGAATAGTTGTTCCCAATATTGCAGACTTAAGACAGAATATTTTGAAAGAATCCCATTGTAGTCGCTTCAGTGTTGACCCTGGAGGCAGAAAGATGTACAACGACTTGAAGAGTCAGTACTGGTGGAAACAAATGAAGTCTGATTTGACGGAATTTGTGTCAAAATGTTTGAATTGCCAACAGGTGAAAGCTGAAAGAAAAAAAGAAAGCGGGTGGCTTATTACAGAGTTTATCAATTCCTGAATGGAAATGGGATCACATTTCCATGGACTTTGTAACAAAGTTGCCACGATCATCTCGAGGATGCGATGCTGTTTGGGTGATCATCGACAGATTGACAAAATCTGCGTGTTTTATTCCTTACCGAATGACTTATCGTCATGATCAAATGGCGGATCTCTATATTCGAGAAGTGGTAAGACTACACGGTGTGCCAAAGTCGATTGTATCTGACCGAGATCCGAGGTTTACTTCGCACTTTTGGCATAGCCTACAGGAAGCTCTAGGTACGCATTTACATTTGAGTACCGCTTATCATCCTCAAACTGACGGTCAATCTGAACGAACTATTCAGATGCTTGAGGATATGCTTAGAGCTGTAGTACTTGATTTTGGCATTACATGGCAAAATTCTATACCACTTGTGGAATTTTCTTATAATAACAGTTATCAGACGAGTATAGAGATGGCACCATTTGATTATATGGGAAGAAGTGTCGATCGCCTTTGTATTGGGATGATATTTCTGAGGTACCTGAATTAGGGCCAGATATGATCAGACAGATGACTGAGAAAGTGAAATTGATACAGCAGAGAATGAGAACAGCGCAGCATAGACAGACGAGATATGCAAATGTACGACGACGGCCGTTATCTTTTGATCAGGGAGATAGATTGTTTCTGAAGATTTCACCGTTCAGGGGCACAGTTCGATTTGGCAAACGAGGAAAATTATCTCCGAGGTATATTGGGCCATATGAGATTCTCGAGAAGATAGGCAATCTTTCTTATCGACTCGCTCTTCCTATGTCTTTATTCGGAATACATGATGTCTTTCATGTATCGATGTTGAGGAAGTATATATCTGATGCGTCTCATGTGATTCGATCTGATGAAGCTGAGTTGGATGATACTCTTTTCTATTTCAAACGACCTATTCAGATTCTCGACAGAAAGACGAAGCAACTCCGAACGAAGATTATTCCATTGGGGAAGATTCAATGGAGTAGACACGGAGTTGAAGAGGCAACGTGGGAAGTCGAAGATGATATGAAGCAACGATTTCCTTATCTATTTCACTGATGTGAGTTCTTATTCAGTTTTCAGTTATTCTTTATTCTTATGAGCATGCGGACTGCATATCTATACTGTTTATGAATTCGAGGACGAACTCATGTCTTAGTGGGGGAGAAATGTAAGGCCCGGGATTAATTAAAATTAATCCAAATTTATTTAATTTTAATCCGAGTATATTTAATTTGGAAATATTTAGAGTTTTGATTTAAATTCTAATATTCTTAAATTATTTAGGATTGAAATTGAATTAAAATAAGGGTCGAGGACTAAATTGCAAATATTGAAGACTTAAGGGACTAAACTGCAATTATGCTTGAAAGTTATCAGATTCTAATTCTAACACTCAGCATGAATACGTGTTATTATCTAAGGAATTCAGAATTTGAGCAGAGAAGTCGATTTCCTTCACTTTGGTTTGATTTCATGATTTTCGAATTGCCGTAACTTTTGCTCCGGTTATCCGATTTTGATTCCGTAAAGTGTTCTGGAATCCTTATGATGAGGGCTTCGATGTGTAAGTTTTATGATGTTTTATATGGGTTTCAGAATCCGTTATTGTGCAGAGATCAGATTATATGTGTTTGTTATGTTCTTAACATTCTATCAATTGTATATGCGCTACCGAATCGAAGTTGGATGATTGAATGGATTGGTTATGACTTCTAGCATGTATATCGATGAGTTTAGCTGCTGATATGATGTTATGTGACTGAGTTTTATAAGATATATGCTGATATATGATTTTGAATTACAAGTTTCGAAGTCGGGATTACGTCGGTTACTGATTTTCAATCGCTATACCGTTTAATCAAGTTTTTGGACTGTTTTGATATTCAATAGCTAAGCTGAAACACTTATCTTGATGATGTGAATGTTATAGAATTTTATTCTTCCATTTCAGTCGAGTTTGGAAGGCCAATGACTCGAGACAACGACTTTGAACCGAAGAAGTTGGATTGAGGTTTGAAATGAGTTTGATCGATGATCTTATGTTGTTTTCGACTCAATTTTGATATGATAGATTGAAATGAAGTTGATATATGTATTTTGGTTGTATCTTTCAGATTTGAAGAGTTCAGAATCAAAATAAACGAAGGTATAATGACGACATCGCGAAGTAGGGACTTTGAAACTCAAGAACGACTAATCTTGAGTTGGCCCGCAAAAACCACATACTTGTTTATGTTTTTGATTTGATTGTGATGTTTTCGATCCATCACAGGTAGTGGATCTTTATATTTGAGTTGATATGATGCTATATTTAATTGATTCTATTCCAAGGTTGCTGTTAACCTTATTTGTGAGTCGGTTACAAACTCGTTAGATGGATATCCATGTCAAGATCATTTATGAATCTTAATGGCCTCGAAGTTATGTGAATCAATTCGTATTTAAAGCGTTTACGTACTCTATTTGTTGAGTCGAGTTTAAATAGAGTCAATATGATTTATTTAACGCTTTCTATATGTTGGTTATACTGAGAATGTTTTCTCACCGGAGTTTATCCGGCTGTTGTCTTGTTTTGTATGTGTGCATGACAACAGATGGGGCAGGAGCTAGTCATCGATGTCATTGACAGTTGGGAGAGAGTCTAGCACGTGAGGACTCGGGTTGTAGATGATGTATTGAACTTTAGAAGCATTAAACCTTAGTTATGTTGGTTTTGGAATACATGTATGAAACTTGATATAGTTTATGTCGTTTATCGATCTTTAGCGACTTGTTCGATGTAAATAAATGCATGTATAAATGCTTATGACTTTGTTTATGAGTATATGCATGTTTTGGACTTGATATATCATGTATTGGATCATGTTTTGATGATTTAGATTGGAAGGAATCGGATTGACAGCAAAATGTGATCTGCAGATTTTCTGAAAATTTGAGCCCGCTCGATCCGCAGAAGTTGACGGATCGAGCGAGCCCTGTATTTTGCAAAACAGAGAATTTAGTTTTTGGCTCGCTCGATCCGCAGAAGTTGATGGATCGAGCGAGGCCAAATTGTTTCCAGACCGAGAGTTGAGCAATTGTGCTCGCTCGATCGGGTGTTTTTCACCGATCGAGCGAGACACTGAAATTTTAAAAAAAAAAAAAAAATTTACTTGGCTCTTGGTTTATTAATTGATGTTTATTGAATTTTAATTGTTCATTAATTGCCCTAAGATGAGATTAGCAACCCGAGGTCCCCACAATGCAAATATCAGGCGTAGACCTCTGAGTTTTGATCAGGGAGACCGAGTCTTTCTGAAGATTTCACCTTTCAGAGGCACTGTCAGATTCGGTAAGAGAGGGAAGTTATCTCCGAGATTCATCGGGCCGTACGAGATTCTCGAGAAGATAGGCGATCTTGCCTACAGACTTGCACTTCCTCCGTCTTTATCTGGTATTCACGACGTTTTTCACGTCTCTATGCTACAAAAGTATCATCCAGATCCTTCTAATATTCTTCAGCCTGACGAAGCCGAGTTAGACGAGACTCTGAGCTACTTTGAGCGACCGCTTCAGATCCTTGATCGGAAGGAGAAACAGCTCAGAACCAAGTTGATTCCGTTGGTGAAAGTGCAGTGGAGCCATCACGGAGTCGAGGAAGCGACTTGGGAGACAGAATCTGACATGAGACAGCGATTTCCGGAGTTCTTCGGATGACGTGAGTTCTTCTTACTGTCTTTAGTTCTTTATTCTATCTTATGAGTTGTGGTTCTTGTTGATTTCGAGGACGAAATCTCTTCTTAGAGGGGGAGAATTGTAACGCCCCGTTTTTATCTTAAATGAGTTTATTTGAGTTAATCGGAGATTGCAGAGTTCAAGAGCCGACTTGATTTTGATCAGGGTCTTTTTTGCAAATTTTGGATTTTTCAGGGACTAAAATGCAAATATCAGTTTTATTAGATATTTATAAGGGAAATGACTTGTATTATTCATTCATCACCTTCCCTTAGCCGCCTCCCCTCCATTGAAATGCTTTAAACGTTTCTCCAAGCTCCCAAAATCCAGTCCGAGCTCGATCCGGCCGTTGGAATTTATTTCTGAAGGCAGATTATCGATCACTGCAGTGAGAGCTCTGTTATATTGTAAGTTCTTCTTCGATCGGATACATTCTAGTTTTTGGATGTTGTTAGAATCGTTCGAGATTCGAGTATGTTGTTCTAGAAAGAGTTCTGATCGTTTAATATCTGTCGGTTTTGAATTAGAGCGACGTTCGGATTTGTTATGATTTTTGGAAGCCATTTTCAAAAATGTGGATTTTGAGATTGATGGGTTTGCCTTGTTATTGTTGTTTTGGGCTTTGATATGAGGTTATATCAGTATTGAACTGCTGTCTGCGTTCCGGTTTGTTCAGTTTATAGCCGTTATGCCGTCGGTTTGGGTTTTGGGATTTTTGAATCGTTTTTGTATTGATTGAAGCCTTGTCTTGTGAGTGATCATGGTTGTTGATCAATTATTGTATTCGTACAGATTCGTTGGAGTTTGTCGAGCCCTGTGTTAGCAGCATTGTTCGTCGAGAGTTGGACGAAGAACGGTAAAGAGATTTCCTTGAACCGTTGTTTGTTGTTTAGGTTGTATAGTTGTTGATACAATCTTTTGTTGTAGCTTATCCGGAGTTGGATCTACGACATTGAAAGGTAAAAGCAGTCATCGTAGCGGGATAGCATACTCAGGACTGTCGGTTCTCGAGTTTCCCTTTCAAATCACATATTGCATCAATACTTGTTCTAGCATGTGGAACTTGTATTTGGTTGTTATTTGAGTTGTTTATGTGGCTTATGTTTATGTTTTGATATGCATTCATCTTGAGCCAATCTTGTTCTAGCGGGCAGAACCGCCCCTTTTTGTTTAGACGTTTGGGAACTATGATTGAGTGGCCTAGGTCGTAGTCGTTTCGCCTGGTGCTAGCATACTCATTATAGTTTCTCAAAGTCTAGAGGAGTGGGATACGTGGCACCACCTCGATTGGGAGAGTCGGTGAGTCGTTACGTGATCTCATCCTCGGGATCCCAAAAGCACAGCAGCATCCTTTGTTTATCAGATTTGATATCCCGGTTTAAAGACATGCATTTCATTACGTTGTTATTGATTGTGTTGTTGTCTTGGAAGCATGTTTATTGTTTTATTACTTGATATGTTGCTTTTACTAGGATTATCATTCTCACCGGTTATCCGGCTGTTGCTTTGTTTTGTATGTGTACTTGGCAACAGGAAGGGCAGGATCAAGTCAGCATAGACCTGGTTAGCGTCCAGAGCAAGAGATAGAAGTGAGACTCGTTTAGAAGTCAAATCAGCATGTCAACCTAGTTATGTTTTGCGAACATGTTTAGTCATTCGAACTTCTCGTAATTGTTTTGTAAGCAAGAATCAATGTAGGTACTACCGTATTGAATGTTTTTCTAACCTAAACCTTACTTGTATTGTTATTGGCATGTCAAATACTCTTAATGCAAGTGTTTAGGTTTTGATTGAGTTTAATTCAGTGCCTTAGCAATTTTGGGCGAGGGGACGGCACGGGCGCGCGGTTGTTGGCGCGGACGCGCGGCCTCTTTGCGAGGTATGGGCGCGGGCGCTCTTACTTAGAGCGCGGGCGCGCTAGTTTTTGCGCAGCATAAGCGCGGGCACACTGGTTTTTGCGGGGCTTAGGCATGGGCGCGCTGATGTCAGCGCGGGCGCGCGAGCCTCCTTTTTAAAAAAAAAATTATTTTGGGTTCTTGTTTACTTATCGCTTGTTGTCTGATATTAGTTGATTAGAAATGAGGTCTCACAATGTAATTTTTGAAAATCACATCATGTACTATATATAATTTTTGTACTGGACTAACTTATATGTCTAATGGGACACTAACACCTTAAGGCCCATTAGTCATAACTTAAGCCCAACAAGCCAAGACTGTTATTATAGAAATTAATATAAAATTCATCATGACTCCGATTGATAAACTGATTTCACCAATGTGCACATAAACCATTTCTGCACCTTTTAAAGTCAAGATAATTTTTCTGAATCCGAATTCAGTGATTTTCAAAAATGCCCATCCCTATGTCATTTTAGGAAACCTTACTCCCTTTGCTTTATTATGAGAAGTCCAACTTCTCTGTTGCTAAATTTAACTCTTTAAATTTAACTATCTCAACGAGGATTAGAAATCCATTACTTGTGTGACCCTCATTGGTTCAGGGATACAACTAGCCGTGGGTTCACAACTCCTTGTGACTCGGAACATCATTTCCGACTTACCCATCGAATCTTGGTATGGGCGCCTAGCAACATCGCCCCATGATTCCCTAGGTATCACTGATAGCACCTGCAAGAACCAGTAAGTTTTGGTTAGCGTACAGTACGGTCCCTTCATCCAAATATCCCGATCGAATCAACAACCATTGGTATATCGAGAGTTGTTAGAGATTCGATAACTATGCAATACATCTGAGATCAAATAGTGACATCGCATATGCAACTAGGAAACCGCGTAACCTAAAGCATATCAAGTACTCTGGCCAGAGATTTGTCACACTAATATCTCCTCAGATCACATAGGATATCCACTCCCGTAGGTGTGTGGTGAATCCTTGACAACCAATCATTGACTTATATATGTGTCGTGACTGCACCCAATCTCAACACCTGATGACCCTCACGGAGTCGGTAAATGAGTCAAAGTACAATACTAGCATATAGAGTCTCCATGATGTTTCAAGTAGTAAGGACTAATGGTGTACAACCAAAATCATGGACTTCATCCACTCGATAAGTGATAACCACTTGAAAAGTCCTAGTAGGGTAGTTCGATCATTCATCCAATGAATATCCATTTGCATGCTTTGAACATATCCATGTTCCTTACCAATGAAACGTGGTACTCGGCATCGCAAATGCTAGTCTCAATCTCGAGCGATCCTTATCCTTATTACAGACGGCCCAAATCGATTAGGAATGGTTTAGAATATACAGTGACTATAAGATGTGTTTCATGATAGTGTTCTCTCTCACATCACTATCTCATCTTACTTGCACTATAGTATATTCAAGGTCTTTATCAGAACAACAATATTATATCACCATATAACGATATGAAGAAAGATAAAGAATACTCCTTTAAATAATGTAAATTATATTAAACAAAGATTGTTTACATAAAGAGACTCTCAAATTCCTTTGCCTGAGCAACGGCACCAGTGTTGTCGCAGTACACCGGAACTGGACCAACAGCTTCAGGAATAACGCCCAACTCTTGGACGAATTTCCTCATCCAAACAGCCTCTTTAGCAGCAGCTGATGCTGCAATGTATTCTGCCTCAGTGGTTGAATCCGCTGTAGTGTCTTGTTTATAACTCTTCCAAGAGACAGCACTGCCATTGAGCACTAATACAAATCCAGAGGTTGATTTCGAGTCATCCACATCGCTTTGGAAGCTAGAGTCAGTATAGCATTCCAATTTTAATTCTCCTCCCCCATAAACTATAAACATATTCTTAGTCCTTCTCAAGTACTTAAGAATATCCTTTACAGCTTTCCAATGCATTTGGCCGGGGTTAGCCTGATAGCTGCTCGTGACACTCAGAGCAAAAGCTACATCAGGCCTGGTAGATATCATCCCATACATAATACTACCAATTGCCGATGCATATGGTATGTGTGTCATTTTCTCTATTTCCTCGTCAGTTTTTGGAGACATCGACTTGGATAGAGACACTCCATGACACATAGGTAGATGTCCTCTCTTTGACTCATCCATAGAGAACCTCTTTAATATGGTATCGATGTAGGTCGCTTGAGTGAGTCCTATCATTCTTTTAGATCTATCCCTATAGATCTGTATCCCAAGAATATAGGATGCCTCACCTAAGTCCTTCATCAAAAATCTACCTGATAACCATATCTTTGTTGACTGCAACATCCCTACATCATTCCCAATGAGTAGGATGTCATCAACATAAAGTACTAAGAATGTCACAGCATCCTTAACTACTTTCTTGTACACGCACGGTTCCTCCGGGTTCTTGATGAAACCAAAACTCTTTATGGTTTCATCGAATCTTTGGTTCCAACTTCTTGACGCTTGTTTGAGACCGTAGATGGATCTCTGAAGCTTGCATACCTTATGCTCTCTTCCCACAGATGTGAATCCCTCAGGCTGCATCATATAAATATCTTCCTTAATGTTTACATTAAGAAATACAGTCTTCACATCCATTTGCCATATTTCATAGTCATATCATGCTGCTATGGCAATTAAGATTCTTATGGACTTAAACATTGCGACTGGTGAAAAGGTTTCATCATAGTCAACCCCTTGTCTTTGAGTATATCCTTTTGCCACCAATCGTGCCTTGTAGGTCAATACCTTACCATCAGGCCCAAGTTTCTTCTTGTAGATCCATTTACATCCTATTGGAACAATTCCTTCGGGAGGATCTATCAAGGACCAAACTTGGTTTGTATGCATCGAGTCTATTGTTGGAGAACGCGGCGATCAGATCAATTATGATTGTTACCCGGTGCAGCGGAAGTTTAAAAATTTTATATGGAACGATTCCATAATGGGTATCAAACCTTTACAATTAAATTGTGTGTGTAAAAATTAAATAACGATTATAAAATTTTTACCTTTAATCTCGAATCGAGATTTTGGACACCAACAGATTTCTCTGCTCTTGTTGTATATCCCTGGAACTGATGGACGAACTGTTCTTCAATCAGGTCCACGAACGGATATTTAATCCCTCTGATAGATTGCACTAGAAAATCTATCAGAAGTTTTCTACGAAGAGATTAACGAATTTGATCCGTTAAACCAGACTGTAATTCAAAATCACAGGCTGGATTTTTCTCGAGTAGAGGGAGAGGGGGGACGGCCACCTTTTTAAAATAAACTAGGGTTTTCGAAAAATCCTTGTGACCTGTTGTGTGTAATTTCTGTACTGCAATAACTTATTTATAATGTAGGCCACTAACAGCTTAGGGCCCATTAGTCATAAGTTCAAGCCCGACAAGCAAAGCCCGCATGTTCAGAAATTAATATAAAATTCATCGTGACTCCGATTGATAAACCGATTTCACCAATGTGCACAGAAACCATTTCTGCACCTTTTAAAGTCAAGATAAATTTTTCTGAATCCGAATTCAATGATTTCCAAAAATGGCCATCCCTATGTCATTTTAGGAAATCTTACTCCTCTACTCTTAAATAAGAAGTCCAACTTCTTCGTTCATTAAATTTAACTCTTTAAATTTAACTATCTCAACGGGGATTAAAAATCCATTACACTGTGTGACCCTCAATGGTTCAGGGATACAGCTAGCCGTGGGCTCACAACTCCTTGTGACTCGGAACAACAATTTCCGACTTGCCCATCGAATCATGGTATGAGCGCCTAGCAACATTGCCCCATGATTCCCTAGGTATCACTGATAGTGCCTACAAGAACCAGTAGATTTTGGTTAGAGTACAGTACGGTCCCTTCATCCATATATCCCGATCGAATCAACAACCATTGGTATATCGAGAGTCGCTCGAGATTCGATAACTATGCAATGCATCTTGAAGATCAAATAGTGACATCGCATGTGCTACTAAGAAACCATTTCTTAAATCACATCATGTACTCTGGCCAGAGATTCGTCACACTAATATCTCCTCAGATCGCATAGGATATCCACACTCGCAAGTATGTGGTGAATCCTTGACAACAAAGCATCGACTCCTATATGTGTTGTAACTGTACCCAATCCCGACACCTGATGACCCCAATAGAGTCGGTAAACGAGTCAAAGCACAGTACTAGCATATAGAGTCTCAATGATGTCTCAAGTAGTAAGGACTAATGGTGTACAACCAAAACCGCGGACTATATCCACTCGATAAGTGATAACCACTTGGAAAGTCCGGATAGGGTAGTTCGATCATTCATCATATGAATATCCATTTGCATGCTTCGAACATCTCTATGTTCCTTACCAATGAAACGTGGTACTCCGCATCGCAAATGCTAGTATCAAACTCGAGTGATCCTTATCCTTATTATCGGACGGCTCAATCGACTAGGAACAGTTTAGAATATACAGTGACTATAAGATGCGTTTCATGATAGACATCCCCATGTTCTACCACATCTTACATACACTATAGTATATTCAAGGTCTTTATCAAAACAACAATAGTATATCACAATATCACAATATGAAGAAAGACAAAGCCATTGCCATTAATAAAAGTGTAAATTATATTAAACAAAAGATTGTTTATACAAAGAGTCATCAAAGCCCTTAGCCACAAGTTGGCTCACCGGGCACCCACTCTTTCATCTATTTCCGACTGCATAGCTTCAAGTCATAAATTCAAATCAGCATCAGAAATTGCTTCCTTGAAGTTTCTTGGATCACATCCAATGTCAGGTTCCTTTTGATCCCCTTCAAGAAGCAGACCAAATCGAATAGGAGGTCTATAAGTCCTCTTGGATCTTCTAGGAAGTGGCGTGTCATTTATTGGTTCTAGAGGTGCGGGATTGTTATTTTGTATCTCGGGTCCTTCTCGAATTTCTTCGAGTTCCATCATCTTGCCTTTCTTATCAAGTAAGAACTCCTTCTCCATGAAGGTGTCATTCCTCGAAACAAACACTTTTGTTTCAGTAGGATGATAGAAATAATATCTGATTGAATTCTTCGGATACCCTACAAAATAACATAAGGTGGATCGACTATCCAACTTATCTCCCACTGTCTGCTTCACGTAAGCAGGACATCCCCATATTCTTAAGTATGAATACTTAGGAGCTTTGTCATTCCATAACTCGTATGCAGTTTTATTCACTGCTTTGGTGTGAACGTTGTTCAACAACAATAGTGTCGTTTCAAGCGCATAGCCCCAAAACAAAGGTGGAAGCTCAGTGAAGCTCATCATAGATCGAACCATGTCCAACAAAGTTCGATTGCGACGCTCCAAAACACCATTTAGCTGAGGTGTCATAGGAGGAGTCCACTGAGAGAGAATCTCATTCTCTTTTAGATAGCCCAAAAACTCGGTACTTAAGTATTCTCCACCTCGATCCGATCAAAGTGCTTTAATACTCTTACCTAGCTTGTTTTCTACTTCATCCTTGAATTCTTTGAACTTTTCAAATGATTCAGATTATATTTCATCAAATATAAATACCCATACCTAGAATAATCATCAGTAAAGGTAATGAAGTAGGTGTGACCAAATTTAGTACCAATACTAAATGGGCCGCAAACATCTGTATGGATCAAATCCAACAGATTTTGACTACGCTTAGGTTTTCCTTTGAAAGGAGTTTTAGTCATTTTTCCTTTTAGGCAGGACTCACAAGTTGGTAGAGAGTTAATATCAGACATATCAAACATGCCCTCTCCTACTAGCTTGTTCATCCTCCTTGAGGAAATATGACCTAGCCTCGCATGCCAAAGGTTTGCCGGATTTTCGCTATCGTTTTAACTTTTTATTGTTGTTACCGGTTTATTAACATAATAACTGGAACGTCTTTTAATTTCAAGTTATATAGATCATTTTCCAGTTGTCCATTTCCAATCAAACATTCATTCTTGTAAATATTGCAAATCTCATTCACAAAATTACAAGAAAAACCATCTCTATCAAGCATAGAAACAGAAATAATATTTTTGACCAAATCTGGCACAAATAAAACATCTCTCAAAAATAACTTAAAATTACTTTGCAAAATTAAATAAACGTCTCCCACAGCTTTGGCTTCAACTCTGGAACCATTCCCGAGTCTCAACTGGGTCTCACCCATCCTTAGCTTACGACTTCTTGACATCATCTGCAAATCATTGCAAATATGAGATCCACATCAGGTATCCAATACCCAAAAAGTAGTATTAAGTGAAACATTTATTTCAATATAAAACATACCCTTTGCAGTTCGCAACTGCTCGAGATATTCTTTGCAATCACGTTTCCAGTGACCGGGTTTCTTGCAGTGATGGCAAACGTCTTTAGACTTGTCCACTTTTGCAGTTTTGGTCTTGGGCTTCTTCATTGGCCCAGTTTTCTTGGGTGGGGCAGGACGTTTCTTGCCCTTTGGATTTGGCCCTTTCTTTGAAGAGGAAGACTGGCCCACTAAGAGAACCGTCTTTTCCTTCTTTATTGTGGCTTCATAATTCACAAGCATATTGACCATCTCTTAAAGAGTGGCTTCTATCTTGTTCATATTGAAGTTCACCACAAAACCGTCAAACGATGGAGGAAGGGAAAGAAGAATTAAATCGGCATTTAATTCATGCTCCAATACCAAATCGAGAGATACCAATTTTTCAATGAGCCAAATCATGTGCACCCCATGCTCATGGACCGAAGTCCCCTCTCGCATTCGACACGTCATTAACTCTTTGACAGTTGTGTATCTCTCAGCTCTCGATTGAGCTCCAAAAAGTTCTTTGAGATGCCGATGTATGTCAGCTGCATGCACCGCATCCTCAAATCGCCTCTGAAGGTCATCGTTCATCGAAGCTTGCATGTAACACTTGGCCTTTAGATCATGGTCCAACCATTTATCTAATTTGTCCAACTCCTCCGCAGAAACATCTGTCGGAGCTGTCTTAGGAGGAGCCTTTTCTAACACGTAGAAAATCTTCTCCGAATTCAGGACAATCTTTAATTTGCGGAACCAATCCGTATAGTTTGCGCCAGTCAGTTTGTTTTGTTCGAGAATAACAGCAAGTGTGAGACCTCGTTTCTAATCAACTAATATCAGACAAAAATCGATAAGTAAACAAGAAACTGTTGGAAAACAGTGTTCAGATCAATTAGAATTGATACCCGGTGCAGCAGAAGTTTAAAAATTTTATTTTATTAATATGGAATGATTCCATATCTGGGTATCAAAACTTTTACGATTAAATTTGTGTAAGTAAAATAAATAATCACAATTAAATGTTTTACCTTAAATATCGAAACGAGATTATGGACACCAACAGAATTTAATTTGTTCTTCTTGTATATCCTGGGAACCGATGGCGTCACGATCAATCACCGGAATAAGGTCCACGAATAGAAAACAGAAACCCTCTGATTGACTGCACTAGAAATCAATCAGAAGTTTGCGTAGAGAATAAACAGATATGATCTGTTAATTCAGATTGTAATTTTTCATAAAAATCACAAGCCGAATTTTCTCCGAAAGGGACAGAGGATTTCGAAAATCCTCTTGAATAATCTAGACTGATTTTCGAAAATTCAAGACTGAATGCTATATGATTTTCGAACACTGCAGTCCTATTTATAGATGATTTCTAGACTGGATTAAGTTATAATTATATTTGGACTCTAACTCCTTAGGGCCCATAATCCATAACTTAAGCCCAACAAGCCAAGCCCGTTGTTCTAAAAATTAATATAAAATTCATCGTGACTCCGATTGATAAACTGATTTTACTAATGTGCACAGAAACCATTTCTGCATCTTTTAAAGTCAAGATAATTTTTCCGAATCCGAATTTAGTGATTTCCAAAAATGCCCATCCCTATGTCATTTTAGGAAATCCCACTCCCTTTAGTTAAGAAGTCCAACTTCTCTTTCATTAAATTTAACTCTTTAAATTTAACTATCTCTATGGGGTTTTAGTAATCCATTACTTGTGTAACCCTCAATGGTTCAGGAATACAGCTAGCCGTGGGCTCACAACTCCTTGTGACTTGGAACAACAATTTCCGGCTTACCCATCGAATCATGGTAAGAGCGTCTAGCAACATCGCCCCATGATTCCCTAGGTATTACTGATAGTGCCTGCAAGAACCAGTAGATTTTGGTTAGCGTACAGTACGGTCCCTTCATCCATATATCCCGATCGAATCAACAACCATTGGTGCATCGAGAGTCGTTCGAGATTCGATAACTATGCATAACATCTTGATGATCAAATAGTGACATCGCATGTGTTACTAGGAAAACCCATTAACCTAAAACACATCATGCACTCTGGCCAGAGATTCGTCACACTAATATCTCCTCAGATAGCATAGGATATCCACACTCGCAAGTATGTGGTGAATCCTTGACAACAAAGCATCGACTCCTATATGTGTTGTAATTGTACCCAATCCCGACACCTGATGACCCCAATAGAGTCAGTAAACGAGTCAAAGTACAGTACTAGCATATAGAGTCTCAATGATGTTTCAAGTAATAAGGACTAATGGTGTACAACCAAAACCGCGGACTTTATCCACTCGATAAGTGATAACCACTTGGAAAGTCCGGATAGGGTAGTTCGATCATTCATCATATGAATATCCATTTGCATGCTTTGAACATCTCTATGTTCCATACCAATGAAACGTGGTACTCGGCATCGCAAATGCTAGTCTCAATCTCGAGCGATCCTTATCCTTATTTGTGGACGGCTCAATTGACTAGGAACAGTTTAGAATATACAGTGACTATAAGATGTGTTTCATGATAGCCATCCCCATGTGCTACCACATCTTACATACACTATAGTATATTCAAGGTCTTTATCAAAACAACAATAGTATATCATAATATAACATTATGAAGAAAGATAAAGTCAATGCCATTATAAAAGTGTAAATTATATTAAACAAAAGATTGTTTTACATAGAGTCATAAAAGCCCTTAGCCACAAGTTGGCTAACCGGGCACCCACTCTTTCAATCTCCCACTTGCCCTAAAGCCAACTAGTCATACTACGTAATCCCATTGCTTCACGATGTTTGTCAAACAATGGTCCTGGCAAGAGCTTAGTAAGCGGATCAGCGATATTGTCTGTAGAGGCCACTCTCTCGACACTGATGTCTCCTCTTTCCACGATCTCCCGGATGATGTGGTATTTCATCAGTACGTGTTTGGACTTCTGATGAGACCTTGGTTCCTTTGCCTGAGCAACAGCACCCGTGTTGTCACAGTACACCGGGACTGGACCAACAGCTTCAGGAATTACACCCAACTCTTGGATGAATTTCCTTATCCAAACCGCCTCTTTAGCAGCAGCTGATGCTGCAATGTATTCTGCCTCAGTGGTGGAATCCGCTGTGGTGTCCTGCTTGGAACTCTTCCAAGAGACAGCACCGCCATTGAGCACGAATACAAATCCAGAGGTTGATTTCGAGTCATCCACGTCACATTGGAAGCTAGAGTCGGTATGACCTTCCAACTTCAATTCTCTCCCTCCATAAACCATGAATAAATTCTTAGTCCTTCGCAAGTACTTAAGAATATCCTTCACGGCTTTCCAATGCATTTGACCGGGATTGGCTTGGTATCTGCTCGTGACGCTCAAAGCATAGGCCACATCCGGTCTGGTAGATATCATCCCATACATGATACTACCTATGGCTGACGCATATGGCACGTGTGTCATCTTCTCTATCTCTTCGTCAGTCTTGGGACACATGGACTTGGATAGAGAAACTCCATGACACATAGGTAGATGTCCTCTCTTGGACTCATCCATAGAAAACCTTTTCAATATGGTGTCGATGTAGGTTGATTGAGTGAGTCCTATCATTCTTTTAGATCTATCTCTATAGATCTGAATTCCTAGAATATAGGATGCCTCACCTAAATCCTTCATCGAGAATCTAACTGATAACCATATCTTTGTTGATTGCAACATCCCTACATCATTCCCCATGAGTAGGATGTCATCAACATAAAGTACTAAGAATGTTACCGCATTCTTAACTACTTTCTTGTACACGCATGGTTCCTCCGGGTTCTTGATGAAACCAAAATCCTTTATTGTTTCATCAAATTTCTGGTTCCAACTTCTTGATGCTTGTTTGAGACCATAGATTGATCTCTGAAGCTTGCATACCTTATGCTCGCTTCCCATGGATGTGTATCCCTCAGGCTGAGTCATATAGATCTCTTCCTTAATGTTTCCATTAAGAAATGCAGTCTTTACATCCATTTGCCTTATCTCATAGTCATACCATGCTGCTATGGCAATAAGGATTCTTATGGACTTGAACATTGCGACTGGTGAAAAAGTTTCATCATAGTCAACTCCTTGTCTTTGAGTATAACCTTTTGCCACCAATCGTGCCTTGTAGGTCAATACCTTTCCATCAGGCCCAAGCTTTCTCTTGTAGATCCATTTGCACCCAATTGGAACAATTCCATCGGGAGGATCTACTAAAGACCAAACTTGGTTAGAATGCATCGAGTCTATTTTCGATTGCATAGCTTCAAGCCATAAATTTGAATCCGCATCAGAAATTGCTTCCTTGAAGTTTCTTGGATCACATCCAATGTCGGGTTCACCTTGATCCTCTTCAAGAAGAAGACCATATCTAATAGGAGGTCTAGAAGTCCTCTCGGATCTTCTAGCAATAGGCGTGTCTTGTGATGATTCTTGAGGTGTAGGATCGCTGTTTTGTATCTCGGGTTCTTCTCGAATTTCTTCGAGTTCCATCATCTTGCCTTTCTTATCCAATAAGAACTCCTTCTCCAAGAAGGTGGCATTCCTTGAAACAAACACTTTTGTTTCATTAGGATGATAGAAATAATATCCGATTGAATTCTTCGGATACCCTACAAAATAACATAAGGTGGATCGACTATCCAACTTATCTCCCACTGTAGTGACCCTTACCCGGATCACCTACTAAACAGAACTTATGCATGCAATTAACTTAATTAAACAGATATCATAATAAAACTGCGGAATCCATAAATAATATACAACCAAATCGAATAGCTGTATAAACCCAATACAACAGTAATAAAACCTAAGCGAAGCTCCAGCTGGCCCACCACTGACTAGCCCCTCCTGGATCCACCCTCCTCGTCCAATCGCAAACCTGCCCCATGGAATAGGGTGTCCAGACAATACAGAGTACGAGACGTGAGCATAAAACGCTCAGTGCGAGAGTATGGGTATACATGCATGCAAAGTGAACTCCCTATAGACTCGAGGTCAAGGATCAGATAACAGAGACAGACCGGGCCCTGGTATGTAGCACGCTGTGCAGTCACTTCAGGAGGTGGCTCCCATACCGAGATAACCGTGGATACGCCGGACCCAAATCGATGGAAGTCCATCCACTAACAAGATAAGGTACAACCCTACTAACAGACATCTCGAAAGAGATACAGCAAGATGCAAATGAATGCAGCATAATATCATGACATATAAATCATGCAGTCACATAATACATGCATACTCAATCAGGATATCTCGAACAGTACTTTCGTACCTCAAAACAGTGCAAGCTCTACCAACTCTAGGTCCACGCCTATAGTCTGCTCTACACTGCCAAATGATACTACTATCATTAAAGTGCTCTAAAAGCCTTAACTAAGCTATTGCATACTCCCAAATATTTATAGGAAGCAAAAGCTATACCTTCGTCCGTCGTTAGCCCTTTTATGTCGATGCCTCCAGAACTTGGGCACAACTCCGCTACGACTACCGAACGCCTCGCTGACCTCCGGACCAAGCCTAAGAAGACTAGAACAGCTCCAAAAGGACTAGAATGGAAAGGAGAACTTGGAATTGGCAAATGAAAGTGAAGCCTCGGCCTTCTATTTATAGACAACGATCGGAACTTCCGATCCCATATCGGAACGTCCGAACGTCGATCGGAACGTCCGATCCTGCCATCGGAGCTTCCGAAGATCCTGATCTGCCACGTGTCAAAATATCACTTGTTGACTCCGGATAGGGGTGATCGGAGCTTCCGGTCCTGATCGGAGCTTCCGATCTTGCCACACGTCATGCCTGACGTAATATCGATCGGAGCTTCCGATCCTGTTCGGAGCTTCCGATCCTGATCGGAGCTTCCGAGCTCACCTTCGGAGCTTCCGAACTCTACCCAAGTAATTATGATTAATCCCTTAATTACTGATTTTGGTTACGGGCTACTACATTCTCCCCCACTTAAGATATTTCGTCCTCGAAATCAGATCTTAAGTACCGAATGCAAAAACAGAAATCAGAAGCATTCTTTATTCAAATCAAACGTTTACAGAGTTTGCAACTGAATACAACTTTAAAGAATGAAATCAAAACAACTCAGGATGGTCTTTACGCATCCTGTCCTCAAGCTCCCAAGTAGCTTCCTCAGTGCCTCGGTGCTGCCACTGAACTAAAACCAAAGGAATGACTTTGTTCCGTAAAACCTTATCCTTATAATCCAGGATACGAAGAGGTTTCTCAACATAAGTCAAATCCTTGTCTACCTGAACCTCAGACCGCTGCAGAATATGAGATTCATCCGCCACATACCGTCGCAACAGAGATACGTGGAAAACGTCGTGAATACTGGATAGATGCGGTGGCAAAGCTAGTCGATAAGCCAAATCGCCAATGCTCTCCAAGATCTCAAACGGACCGATAAATCTGGGAGACAACTTGCCCTTAAGGCCAAATCTAAGAATCTTGCGAAAAGGTGACACTCTCAGAAACACTTTCTCCCCGACCTCGAACTGCAAGGGCCTACGCTTGATATTAGCATAGCTGGCCTGACGATCCTGCGCAGTCTTAATCCGTTTCTTGATTTGATCAACAATATCTATCGCCTGCTGGATAAACTCCGGCCCCTCAGCCTGTCTCTCCCCCACTTCTTCCCAGAAGAGTGGAGTACGACAACGTCGCCCATACAACGCCTCAAAAGGTGCCATCCCAATACTAGTATGATAGCTATTGTTGTAAGCGAACTCGATCAACGGCAAATGATCCTACCAGGCTGAACCAAAATCCATGACGCACGCTCTAAGCATATCCTCTAAAGTACGGATAGTGCGCTATGACTGACCATCAGTCTCCGGATGATAGGCTGTACTCAAACTGAGAGTAGTACCCATCGCACGCTGAACACTCCCCCATAATCTAGAAGTAAACCTGGGGTCCCGATCACTGACAATGCTCACAGGCACTCCATGAAGTCGAACAATCTCCTGAATGTACATCCGTGCCATGCGATCCACAGAGTACTCTCGGCTATAGGCAATGAAATGCGCTGACTTGGTGAGTCGGTCCACCACAATCCAGATAGCATCACAGTTCTTCGGGGATACCGGCAAATGGGTCACAAAGTCCATAATGATAAACTCCCATTTCCATTCAGGAATAGGCAGACTGTGAAGCAATCCTCCAGGTCGTCGGACGCGACCAATTAAGTACCGCTTCAATCTTGCTTGGATCAACAGAAATCCCTTCCCTCGATATGATATGGCCAAGAAAGACCACTCTATCCATCCAGAACTCACACTTGCTCAGCTTGGCGTACAACTGCTCATCTCGAAGAGTCTGCAGTACCAACCGCAAGTGAGAAACATGCTCTTCCGTATTACGCGAATACACCAAGATGTCGTCAATGAAGACCACGACAAACTTGTCCAAGTACTCCCTGAAGACACGGTTCATCAAATCCATGAATATAGCCGGCGCATTAGTCAAACCAAATGGCATTAATAGGAACTCGTAATGCCCATAGCGAGTACGGAATGCAGTCTTGGCTACGTCCTGATCACGGACTCTCAACTGATGATACCCAGATCTCAAGTCAATCTTGGAGTAAACTGACGTGCCCTGCAGCTAGTCGAACAAATCATCAATTCGAGGCAACGGATACTTGTTCTTCACAGTGACTCGGTTCAGCTGCCGATAGTCAATGCACAGCCGCATCGACCCATCCTTCTTCTTCACGAAGAGAACAGGAGCTCCCCAAGGAGATACACTAGGACGAATGTACCCCTTGTCCAAAAGATCCTGTAGCTGATTCTTCAACTCACGCATCTCTGACGGAGCCAGACGATACGGTGCTCTAGAAATAGGCGAAGTACCCGGCATCAACTCTATGCCAAACTCGACTTTCCTAGCAGGAGGAAAACCCGGAATCTCATCAGGAAATACATCTGGAAATTCATCCACAACAGGAATGCTCTCTATCCCAAAACTCTCAGCGGACAAATCAACTTCATAGATAAGGTAGCCTTCCCCGCCAGACTCTAGAGCTCGACAGGCTCTCAAAGCTGATACCAAAGGCATCGGGGGTCGCGCTCCCTCACCATAAAAAAACCAGCTCTCACTCCCCTCCGGATGAAAGCGTACTAATCTCTGATAGCAGTCCACTGAAGCTCGATAGGTAGTCAACATATCTATTCCCAGAATGCAATCAAAGTCGTCCATCGCCAGGACCATGAGATTTGCTAACAGAATGTTCCCTTCGAACTCTAAAGGGCAACCCATCACTAGATGCTTAGCCAAAGAAGATTGGCCCGTCGGAGTAGAAACAGACATCACTACGTCTAGTGCAATGCATGGTAACTTATGTCTCTTAACAAAACGTGCAGAAATGAAGGAATGAGATGCACTAGTGTCAATAAGTACAAGAGCAGGTATACCATAAAGCAGAAATGTACCTGCGATGACTTTCTCATTCTCCTCCACAGCCTGATCATGTCTCAGGGCAAACACCTGGCCAGAAGCTCGTGGCCTCAAATGAGAACTCCCAGCAGAATGTCCTTGCGACCTCTGCTGTACGGTGGCCTAAGAGCCCGATCCAGAACCAGATCCAGAACCGCCTCCCCCAGACAGTGGACAATCCCTCCGGATATGACCAGTCTCTCCACAACGGAAACAAGCTCCAGAAGCTCTACGGCACTTGTCGGATGGATGGTTCTTCCCACAGTGATCACACTTGTCCTTCTTACCGTAACGGACAACACCTCCAGAACCAGAGGAAGAAGAAGATCTAGACTTCTTGAAAGTTTGGGCACGGGGACCCAAAGAACTAGCAGGCCTCGATTGAGGGAAAGACCTGTTCCGCCGAATGCTGTCCTCCACCTGGTGACAACGACTCACTAAACCCTCGTAGGACATGTCGTCACCAACCGCCACACGGTCATGGATCTCAGGGTTAAGGCCCTGAAGGAACAGATTATACTTCATCTCTGAGCTATCAGCAATCTCGGGGCAATAGGATAGCAGATCAAAGAACCTCTGCTGATACTCATCGATAGACATGGCTCCCTGTCGCAAACTCAGTAGCTCGCCTGCCTTCGACTGTTGGAGTGCAGGAGGAAAATACCGCTTTTGGAAAGCTGTGCGGAACTCGGCCCAGGTGGCCACTCCTCTCGCCGCAACAAAAGGTGCAGAAGTAAACCTCCACCACCTGCGCGCACGCCCATCCAGAAGATGGCCAAGGGTCTCCACCTTCTGCTCCTCGGTGCATTGGAAAGTATGAAAAGTCGTCTCCATGCGGTCTAACCAATTCTCCGCATCCTCCGGAGACTCACCTCCAACTAAGGGCTTAGGACCCATAGCTAAGAATCGACGCACAGTGAAACGCTCGTCGTCATGATGACGATGACGCCATTCTCGACGAGGCTCCCGGTCGGCATCACCCCAACGCCCACCAACACTGCCATGAGAACTCCGGTCGTCACGATTTGACATCTACAAAAATACCTCAAGATGAGACTAAATCCCAAGAATTCTTTTGCATGCTCTGATACCATAAATGTAGTGACCCTTACCCGGATCACCTACTAAACAGAACTTATGCATGTAATTAACTTAATTAAACAGATATCAGAATAAAACTGCGGAATCCATAAATAATATACAACCAAATCGAATAGCTGTATAAACCCAATACAACAGTAATAAAACCTAAGCGAAGCTCCAGCTGGCCCACCATTGACTAGCCCCTCCTGGATCCACCCTCCTCGTCCAATCGCAAACCTGCCCCATGGAATAGGGTGTCCAGAAAAATACAGAGTACGAGACGTGAGCATAAAACGCTCAGTGCGAGAGTATGGGTATACATGCATGCAAAGTGAACTCCCTATAGACTCGAGGTCAAGGATCAGATAACAGAGACAGACCGGGCCCTGGTATGTAGCACGTTGTGCCGTCGCTTCAGGAGGTGGCTCTCATACCGAGATAACCGTGGATACGCCGGACCCAAATCGATGGAAGTCCATCCACTAACAGGATAGGGTACAACCCTACTAACAGACATCTCGAAAGAGATACAGCAAGATGCAAATGAATGCAGCATAATATCATGACATATAAATCATGCAGTCACATAATACATGCATACTCAGTCAGGATATCTCGAACAGTACTTTCGTACCTCAAAACAGTGCAAGCTCTACCAACTCTAGGTCCACGCCTATAGTCTGCTCTACACTGCCAAATGATACTACTATCATTAAAGTGCTCTAAAAGCCTTAACTAAGCTATTGCATACTCCCAAATATTTATAGGAAGCAAAAGCTATACCTTCGTCCGTCGTTAGCCCTTTGATGTCGATGCCTCCAGAACTTGGGCACAACTCCGCTACGACTACCGAATGCCTCGCTGACCTCCGGACCAAGCCTAAGAAGACTAGAACAGCTCCAAAAGGACTAGAATGGAAAGGAGAACTCGGAATTGGCAAATGAAAGTGAAGCCTCGGCCTTCTATTTATAGACAACGATCGGAACTTCCGATCCCCGATCGGAACGTCCGAACGTCGATCGGAACGTCCGATCCTGCCATCGGAGCTTCCGAAGATCCTGATCTGCCACGTGTCAAAATATCACTTGTTGACTCCGGATAGGGGTGATCGGAGCTTCTGGTCCTGATCGGAGCTTCCGATCTTGCCACACGTCATGCCTGACGTAATATCGATCGGAGCTTCCGATCCTGTTCGGAGCTTCCGATCCTGATCGGAGCTTCCGATCTCACCTTCAGAGCTTCCGAACTCTACCCAAGTAATTATGATTAATCCCTTAATTACTGATTTTGGTTACGGGCTACTACACCCACTGTCTGCTTCACGTAAGCAGGATATCCCCAAATCCTCAAGTACAAATACTTAGGAGCTTTGCCATTCCATAACTCGTATGGTGTTTTATCTACTGCTTTAGTGTGGACGTTGTTCAACAACAATACCGCCGTTTCAAGTGCGTAGCCCCAAAACGAAGGTGGAAGCTCAGTGAAGCTCATCATGGATCAAACCATGTCCAACAAAGTTCGATTGCGACGCTCCGAAACACCATTCAGCTGAGGTGTCATGGGAGGAGTCCACTGAGAGAGAATCCCATTCTCTTTTAGATAGTCCAAAAACTCGGTACTTAAGTATTCTTCACCTCGATCCGATCGAAGTGCCTTAATACTTTTACCTAGTTTGTTTTCTACTTCAGCCTTGAATTCTTTGAACCTTTCAAATGCTTCAGACTTATATTTCATTAAATATAAATACCCATACCTAGAATGATCATCAGTAAAGGTAATGAAGTAGGTGTTGCCACATTTAGTACCAATCCTAAATGGACCGCAAACATCTGTATGGATCAAATCCAACAGATTTTGACTACGCTCAGGTTTCCCTTTGAAAGGAGATTTAGTCATTTTTCCCTTTAGGCAGGACTCACAAGTAGGTAGAGAGTTAATATCAGACATATCAAACATGCCCTCTCCCACTAGCTTGTTCATCCTCCTTGAGGAAATATGACCTAGCCTAGCATGCCAATGGTTTGCCGGGTTTTGACAATCGTCCTTCCTTTTAATTGTTGTTACCGGTTTATCAACATAATTTATTGGAACGTCTTTTAATTTTAAGCTATATAGATCGTTTTCAAGTTGTCCATTTCCAATCAAACATTCATTCTTGTAAATATTGCAATTCCCATTCACAAAATTGCAAGAAAAACCATCTCTATCAAGCATAGAAATAGATATAATGTTTTTGACCAAATCCGGAACATATAAAACATCTCTCAAAAATAACTTAAAATCGTTCTGCAAAACTAAATAAATGTCTCCTATAGCTTTGGCTTCGACTCTAGAATCATTCCCGAGCCTTAGCTGGGTCTCACCCATCCTTAGCTTACGACTTCTTGTCATCACCTGAAAATCATTGCAAATGTGAGATCCACATCCGGTATCCAATACCCAAGAAGAAGTATTAAGCGAAACATTTATTTCAATGTAAAACATACCCTTTGCAGTTCGCAACTGTTCGAGGTATTCCTTGCAGTTACGTTTCCAATGACCGGGTTTCTTGCAGTAATGGCAAACGTTTTCATCTTTTATCCCAATTGAAGCCTTGGCCTTTCCCTTCTTATTTGGTACAATCTTCTTGGGCGGGGCAGAACGTTTCTTACCCTTTCCACTTGGTCCTTTCTTAGAGTTAGAAGATGAGCCAACCAAGAGTACCGGTTTATCCTTCTTTAGTGTGGCTTCATATGTGACAAGAATATTGGCCATCTCTTCAAGGGTGGCCTCTATCTTGTTCATATTGAAGTTCATCACAAAACCGTCAAACGATGAAGGAAGTGATAGAAGCAACAAGTCCGCGCTAAGTTCATGCTCCAAAGTCAAGTCGAGTGTTACCAACTTTTCAATGAGCCCAATCATGCGCACCCCATGCTCACGGACTGAAGTCCCATCTCGTATGCGGCTCGTCATGAGCTCTCTGACGGTGGCATACCTCTCCGATCTTGACTGAGCTCCAAAAAGTTCCTTGAGGTGCACGTGTATGTCAGCAGCATTCACGGCATCCTCAAATCGCCTCTGGAGTTCATCAGACATTGAAGCCTGCATGTAGCATTTGGCCTTGATATCATGGTCCCACCATAAATCAAGTTTGGCCAACTCTTCTGGACTTGTATTAGCCGGGGCTTCCTTCGGAGGATTCTTTTCTAACACGTAGAAAATTTTCTCCGAGTTTAGAATAATTTTCAACTTACGGAACTATTCCGTATAGTTTACGCCAGTCAATTTGTTTTGTTCGAGAATTGAAAACAGTGGATTGCGTGGATTCATCGTAATATAATACTGAAGAGGAAACAGACAATAATCAGTGATTTGTTTAATTAATTTACTAAGACATAAAATATGGCGAAATTTAATTTTATGAGTTACACTCCCACTATTTTAACAATTTCACTACCCTCTAGTGAAAACGGGAAACTGTTTTCCTTAGTGAGAACATGGAGTCCAATTGACAAAGCATGATTCCGAATAATATCAGCCAACCATAATTTTCAAAAGGTAGAGCCCAATTACTTCCAAAGTAACCCCCATGTTTTTACCTCATGTCCAATAAGGGCCCAATAATATGACACCGTTTATTGTGACATGTCAAGATAACCCATCAATATTAAGTTGTGATGGACGGTCGCCATGTGGATCCCCAATAATATGAGCCAATCTCATGGGAGTTCCACCCAACTTACAACATGTGTCGATCCAATGTACAGCTTTCCGACGAACGGGCCCCCCAATAATATGAGCCGGACCGTATCCGCGGGTAGCATCTCATACATTGATCGTTGATGGAAGGTAGGAATATTTAAACAATATTTAAATTCCCTTTTATTAATCTTGATATCAATTTTAAATCATATTTAAAATGAGGGATTTTTAATTTTGAAAATTTGTCTCATCATATAATTTATGTATGCTTGCGGGATTCATACAATTTAGTCTAAACATGCATACATCAATAATATCATATATTATTTAAGGATGATCGATCTCATTAACTAATCAACCCGTGGTTGCCAATCACGAGTCTAAATCCAATCCTAGGTGATATGCAAGTATGCAATGCAATCCTATTACATTGTGCTTCCAATTTACATTTCTTCGGTCTTCATTGTCTGCTGGGCCCACCATTTCTTCAAATCTTTGTCTCCCACTACGTCTAATAAATTTACAATAAATTTCGATGACAAATATGGGATACATTTTTAGGGATGGGAACGGGCCATAAACCAGGCCCACTTTTATTACATATGACAATCATATTGGGCTATAAACCAAGCCCATTAATAAACACCAACAGCAATAAAACAAATGTAAATCACCTAACATACACCTAAAATATTGGTCATGGCAATCGATCATCCTTTATCCATTAATTAATTCAATAATTAAACAATTGGATAAACATGCAAAGGCATCATAATTTAAAAGATAAAATCATATTTTATCTTATTCATCCATAAGATCATATCTTATCATCAATTGTACCAAAATAATTAATTTTAT